>NC_081186.1:50800523-51005825 GCF_029867415.1 Vicia villosa
TCTAAAGCTTAATTACTAAGGGAATGCATGCAAATGAAAGAAGAAACACGGGGAAAATAAGGTTTATAAATAGTTGTGCTCGCTTAGGCCCCGCGACCTAATGCCTACGTATCCTTTTCAGGAATCAGAGCGCCGTAGTTCGGCTCTTTAGTTTTTGTTTGTTTTTGTGTTTTTTAGTTGAACAGTTACATTCGCACTCCGCTGCTCGACCTCTGGAGTCTTAAGCTGGGAATGGAGCGGAAATAACGTGTCCGATTAGGAGAAAGAATGCCCTGAAGGCAAGAGAAAGAATGCCTCGGAGGCAAGAGAAAGAAGAGAGAAGATTGGTTTGTGTTTTTTATGTAACTTCATGATGAACAAAACCCAATACAAGGTTTCACACCACTTCATTACTTTGTTTAGGTCTGAGCCTTTATTAAGTGTTTTAAATGTTTTTGGTTGAGTGTTTTTTAAGGGAATTTACTTTGCGATTCGAATCACATAAAATGTATAATGATCGAGAAGCAGATTAGGGAATGAATCCCACTCACTTCTATCCCATTATGTAATGTTCAAGAAACAGATTAGGGAATGAATCCCACTCATTTCTATCCCATTAATCAATGTTCGAGAAACAGATTAGGGAATGAATCCCACTCATTTCTCTCCCATTAAGTAGTGACAGAGAAACAGATTAGGGAATGAATCCCATTCATTTCTATGCCACTAAGTGATTGAGAAACAGATTAGGGAATGAATCCCACTCATTTCTCTATCACTTTCTTAATGTGATTCGCATCTTCCTTTATTAAATGTTTTAAAGTTGAAAAGGAAAAGGAGAAAACTAGCCTAAAATGAATAACTAGCCTAATGTCATGATTATACCTAATTGTTAGGATTTTAAGGGAAAAGACTAACCTAAAGGTTATGGAGATTATAGGTCCTAAATCTAAAGGAACAAACAAGTGAAGTTACAAGCAAAAATTACAAGCAAAAATCACAAGTAAGCATGATACAAAATTGGTACAAAAATTGGCTAAAAGAATGACTTGAAAATATAGCACAAAACATGAAAACAAATGATTTAAAATATGGTGCGAAAATAAATTAAAAGATACTATTCTTATGAGAATTTTACATGAGAAAAAGAATTCGAATTAAGCATAAAGAATTAAAAGGAAATTAGCCTAAAACTAATATCTTTTTTAGTGATTATTTTTATATGTCTAAAATTGTATTAAAGTCTAAAATTAGTAGGAGAAAATAGTATTTTATCACCTAAAAGAAATTGGTAAAAAAACTAATTAAACCTAAATAAAAGATATAAACAGGGGGGTGAACAGTGAATTAGGGATGATGAAAATCCAAAGGTGGCGCAGGGCCCAAAAGCATGAGCCCAGGAGCTGTTTTTGTTATGATCCAGTTATTTCATAAAGAATAAAATAATTTAATAAAAAAGAAAAATAGAATTGGGACTTAGGGTAACCTCGTTGCGCCGTTTCTACTTCTTTTTCACTCTCTCGTCTCACTCGCGTTCTCGCCTCTCTCCTCACAAATGGCGATTTCCGGCGATCCTTCACCGTGAACGACGCCGCTACGAACTGGACTAAGAGCGTTTCTCCCTCCCGTTTCTCATTCTTGATTTCTGTCCCACTGATTCTGCGAACGGAGATTAAAGATTGATACTACCAGAGAGCGATTGGCGCAATTTGAGGCAGAGAAGTTCTTCAGGTAACTTCTACTCTTAGTTTTTTAGATTCTTCGGCTTCCTCTTCATCTTGCTCTTTTTCGGCTTTCTCTGAATCTGGTGATGATGTTGCGTGCGTGATGTGCTGCAGTGTGATAATGATTGAAGCGTATTGAATGGAGAGCTGAGGCTGATGCAATGGTGGAGATTCAGAAGTGCAGGAGAATGGAGTGTGTTGCAGATTGAAGATGGAGGTTGAAACGAGATTGAAAAAAGCTTCTTGATTCTGAATATGCGAAGAAGAATGAAGGGTGAATCAAAGAGAAACTTGAGAGTGATTGAGAAGATGATGAAATGTTGAAGATTGTTTGTGGTGGTTCTGTGGTGGATGTGTGAAGAAATGGCTGGGTTGCAGAAGGAATCGAGAGGAGCAGTGATGAAGGTGAGTTGTGAAGGTTCAGAGAGATATTGAAAGTGAGATATGAAGATGGAGGAATCAGAATGGTGAAGATGGATGAAGATGGTGAGGGAATCAAGAGAGTGAATCGTTGAGATGAAGAAAGAAAAAATGGGGAGCTGAATGATGAAGAGGGCCTCATATATATAGGTGTGTTCCTCTGATTTTCTGATGCTCCTCTTTCTGTTATAGATTCTGTTAAGTTTATAACCGAATCGGTTAGTGAAAAAATTCTGTTATTGTTAGTTATTCTGTTAGGCTATGGTTAGGAAATCTGTTATAGGTTAGAAGTTAGGGAAGTTATAAATTTGTTATGAATTCGGTTAGAGTTGGTTATTGGTCTGAAAAGTGGTTAGGAGGTAGTTATGACAGTTAACTGTTATAGGTTAAATGGGCTGAGTTATAGTGCAGGGACTGGTTTTGTTTAGTGTATATATGAGGTTTTGAGGGTAACTGAAGTGAGTTAGAAATTGGAAAATAGATTACATGGTATGTGGTTAATGTATAATTGTTGTGGGTTTCATTTGGTTGGCATTTGAATATGATAGCAGGTGTGATGTCGATGAATGTAAGGCTGCAACTCTGCTGTATTTACAATAGCTTCCCCTCCCTTTTTTGTATTTTGAATAGATTATGGATGTTGCACTTGAATGTGAATAGGTTTTGAAAGCTGATTCTGAATGTTCTTTTCTTTTTATTGGTGCAGGCTGAGTCGTATGGTTCGAGTTTAGCCTTCGGATTGAGGGACTGTTATGAATTACCGGCTGTTTGAATTGTTGAAGCAGGATGTGTGCAGAGCTGTTATGGCTGCCGTTTTATTTGAACATGAAGAAGCTTGAGATGGACTCTTGAATTATGTAGTTTAAATTATGAAGGATGTTGAATGGTATTTGAAGCATTTGGATGGTGGAATTTGGATTGACATATAGTTTGAATTGTAGATTTGAATTGTAGATTTCTGTATATGTAACAAATGATGGACATAATTTGTAAGTGACATGGATCTGTACTTTTAGAAACTGAATTTGAACTTGAATGAATGTTGGACTTGGGTGATTAAACGCTTGGATTGTAGTATAAATAGGTTTTACTTTTCTTCCTTTTCAACAACAATTTGGAAATTCTTTCCTCCAATACTTCTGATTTGAAAGATTCAATCTCTCGCCAATACTTTACTTGCTGCATTTGAAACTAATGACCAATAAGAATTTGAGAGAACTCCACATAAATTCTAAACATTGTAAACCGAAGTAAATGAACGGTATCCCAACTAATGAGATAAATAACTCTTTAAATGATAATGAGAAGCCCAAATCTACTATACTGCTTTGTATCTAATAATCCAAGCAGTGCACCGAATAAATGTGTCCATATTCCACAAGAAAAATTTTCTTGATTAATAAATGAATATTGATATACTTAATCCATATGATCTCAATAGAAACTCTGATGGACGCACTCATAGGGAGATAAACCCTGATCCAGTCGATGCCTTTAATCCACCGCCACTAATTTAATGAACCAACATTATTCTTAATGAATGCATGATGTGCAAATGACCTAAAATGCAAGTGAAGTTAAAAACAATAAGCCAGTTAGTAGAAAAATCAGATGGGCAAATTTTGGGGTGCAACACTAGTGACAGTTCTTGTTGGTATTAGTTCATTCTTCTCATTACTAATGACCGTCATTCCTCATTTCTTTGGCACTACTTGTACTGGACTCACCCATGCGCTATCTGAAATTGGGTAAATCATCACGGCTTCCAGGAGTTTGGCTACCTCTTTTCTTACTACTTCCTTCATGGTTGGATTTAATCTTCTTTGCGGTTGAGCTACCGGTTTGAATTCTTCTTCCAACATGATTTTGTGCATACAATATGCCGGACTTATACCTTTTAAATCGGCCAAGACCCATCCAATTGCAGCTTTATTCTTTTCTAAAATTTTTAGTATTTTTTCTTCTTCTTGTGTGGTCAGCTTTGAACTAATAACTACTGGTTTCTTTCCCTTTTTATCTAAAAAGACATATTTCAGATGAGTTGGGAGTAGCTTTAGTTCCATCTTTGTCTCCTGCACTTCGTTTGGTGGGTCTAATGTTTCCACTATCTCATTCTTAACATTCATGTTTCCTCCCTTTTCTAGCTCCTGCAAGAATACTTCGATTTCTTTTTCTTCCTCTTGAGTTAGCACATTAAACGAATCAGCAAGGGATCTTTCTAAAGGGCTAGAAAGATGGATCTCACTGGCTACTTCTATGGCTACCTCTTCGGTGACATCTAGGCGGAAACAATCGCTTTTATCCTTAGGTTGTTTCATGGCGTCGAACAGATTAAAGCATACCTCTTCATCTTGGACTCTTAGTTTCATGATACCATCGTCAATATCTATCATCATCCGGGCTGTTTTCATGAATGGCCTTCCAAGAATAATTGGTGATTCTTTATCTTCTTCGATATCAATCACAACGAAGTCTACCGGAAACAAAAATTTGTCTACCTTTACTAACATGTCTTGTGCGACCCCGTAAGGAAGAGTGGTGGATTTATCTGCAAGTTGTAAGGTCATTCTTGTTGACTTCATCTCAATATTTCCCAACCGCTTCACTATTGATAGAGGAATTAGATTGATGCTTGATCCTAGATCTATCAATCCATTCCCAATGTGCAGATTACCAATTGTGACTAGTAATGTAACTCGTCTGGGGTCTCTTGCTTTTTGAGGGAGACAGGACACTATAGCGCTACACTGCGCATCAAGAACAACAACTTCTTCTTCTTCTGGTCTCTTATTCTTTGTCAAGATATCCTTCATGAATTTTGCGTACTTTGACATTTGAGCAATGGCTTCGGAGAATGGAATATTGATTTGTAATTGCTTGAAGATTTCCATAAACCTTGCATACTGCCTAGCATTATCTTTCTTTGATGGTGCATGTGGATACGGGAGGTGTTGACTTGGTATCACATTGTTTGCCATCTCGTCGCCAGCGCCCCTCGCCGGTTTGACAGCGCACCGCGATAATGATTTTTTTCCTCCTCTTTATTCATCTCGCTTACAACAATTTCATTCTCCTCGTCTTCCGCAGCATTATCATCATCTTCCTTCTCAACATCATTGTTTTCAACTTCCTCATTACCGCCTTTCTGACCAGTTCTAGTTACCACTGCTTTGCAATGCTCTTTTGGATTCTCTTGAGTGTTGGCGGAGAATGTTGCATTCGAATGATTAGCCGCAATTTGTTTAGCAAGTTGTCCCACTTGAGTTTCCAAATTTTTACTTGCTGCATCCTGGTTTTTCTTGTTTGTCATTGACATCTGCATGAATTGCGTCATAGTTTCTTCCAACTTAGACGGTCCTCCTTGTTGTTGTGGTGGTGGTTGAGTGTAAGGATGAAATGTTTGCTGTTGATATCCCTGATTGTTAGGTCTTTGTTGATAACTTTGATTGTTATTCCTTGGTGGATAACCCTATTGATACGGCGGATGATTCGGATATTGATTCTGCCTTTGTCCATGGTTGTTGTTCATGTAATTCACTTCTTCTTCCAAGACTGGTGGGTAAAATCCTATTTGATGATCTCCCTTGCATAACTCACACTTAGCAACTTGGTAGGAATTTGAAACTCCATTTAGCTCTTTAATTTGTTGTGGTAGTTTGGACATTTGTTGTGTCAAAAGCTCCACTTGTGAAGTTAGCAATTTGTTTTGATCTAACAGAGCATCACTATTAGTTAGCTCTAACAATCCAGGTTTCTTATCTCTGACAGTTCGATCATGATTTCCCTGACGGTCATTTAGAGCCATTCGCTCAATTATTTGAATCGCTTCAACAGGTGTTTTGGACATTAGTGAGTCACCAGCTGTGGCATCCAAAAGTGTCTTGTTTGTGGGTGTGAGACCATTGCGGAACATGTGAATTTGATCAACTTCTGCAAAACCGTGTCCCTTGCATTTCCTCAGCATAGCTTTATATCTTTCCCAAGCTTCATTCAGTGATTCATTACTACCTTGAGAGAATACCGCAATTGCTGTTTTTGCATCAAAGAATCGGTTTTGAGAGTAAAACCGTTCCAAGAATTTTTCTTCCAAAGTATTCCAATCAGTCATTACTGCTTCGGGTTGATCTAGATACCAATCTTTAGCCTTCGATAGCAAGGAATGTGGGAACAACCTTTTGAACAACGTCTCTTCATCCGCTTGAGCTACACCTGTAGTACCTGCTAACTCATAAAATCGAGTAAGATGCGTGTATGGGTCTTCATGGTCCAATCCGGCGAAAGGACTTGCACAAATAAGCTGTAGAATACCGGTCTTCAATTCAGATGTCCGCCCGTTGGCGGCAGTCCTCGCGAATTGTGGATTAAGGCGAGGACTATTTGTGCATGGAGCTGTGGCGGCCATGTTTACAACAGTGTGTTGTATGATGGCTTCTTGCTCTTCTTCAAATAGTTCGTGAAAGTAAAGTCCGTCAGATGACTCATCAATGGTTTCTAATGATTGTGACGAAGTTGCAGTTGTGTTGTCTCTTGCCTTTGCTATGTTTGCCATTCTTCGTGTTTTGCTATTCAATCTCCTAGCGGTCCTTTCGATCTCGGGATCAAAAAGAAGTTGAACGCTGGAAACCTTGTTGCGCATACACTAATTCTGCAAAAACTAACAAACACGTGAAACAACTAGATTAATGAAAGTAAACTCAAAATAAAAGCTATTGTAATGTGTGCAATATTGACAGAGTCCCCGGCAACGACGCCAATTTGTTGAAAGTATTTTGGGTAAATATTTTCTAATATATCGTATCCACAGAGACTGAGTCAATATTACTGCCATTCTATAGTCGAATTATATTGAGTAGTAAAAAAGCATTGGTTTTGATTATTTAGTCTAAAAGTGCATATAAGAAAGCAATAATTAATTGACTGAAAGCTTAAAGAATGAATAACAATGGTGATAAGTATGTTGAGTTCTAGGGTTCATAAACCTATTCGTATGCAATTGATCAATTAATCCACAAGTGAACCATTATATAAGTTATTATCTTCATTCATCCCCAAAACTGACCTCATGTCTAAGATCAATTAGAACCACCTCTACCGGTACGATATTCGATCTCTCAGAATAACAATAAGGATAAAGGGAATTTAAACACAATGATTTACGAAAACTTATTCATAATCCCATCTCTGCGAATTAAGAACAAATCAATATAAAAACCTAGGGAAAAAGTATGAACCCTATCTCTCGATTGATAGTTCAACAATGATATAAAATAAAAACAAGGTTCTTTATTGATAATAAAACTTAAACAATTGTTCACAGGAATTAATCAAAGTTATTGCATCTTCATAGGTTAACTAATACCTTAAACTCAACACAATGGGGTTTAGCTCTCCATAGTCATGAAGAACACACAAAACTTCATAGATGGATTCATCTTTATCAACGGAATGTCTTCGATTGATGTTGAATTCTCCGTTGAATGTTGTTTTCAGCTCTGGAATATGAATGCTCTCTGAATTTCGCTCACCAAATATCTCTCACTTATGAGGATTAGGGCTTCTTTTTATAACAAAGTTTCTTTTTACGAAGCTCCCGCGGCGTGGCACGGGTTAGCGAGGCGCGAACTGGGACCTGAAGGTTTGGCGCGTCTCGCCCAGTTTTGCTGCGGCTCGGCCTCTGCTTTATCCCACTTCTTTGTGATTTTGCGTCTCCAATGTCCTTACGCCTTCATGTTTCCTCGTCCTTACCTTCCAGCCTTAATACCTGCACAAATAACACCCAAAGTGATTCAATTTGCTCTACAATTAGCATCAAACTTCTAGAGTTCGATTCTAACCATAAAATCACTAAAAATCATACAATAAGCTCGACTTTAGATCAAACGGTAGTTATTTTAACACATGAAAATACTAATAATTCACTCCTAACAAGGTGCGTGAGTGCTCTTCGTCCTGGTCAACCACTCCGAAGTTTAAGGGAGATGCGGTCTTTTAGGGACTACGTGGACTCCGTATTACTCGGGGGGTTGGATGTGAAGGAACCCTACGAGGACGAGGGTCCTCGGCATAGGATCACGAGGAGAATGGTCCTCGTCGTAGAAGGTGCTCGCGGGGAGCGCGCTTGATATGCTTGGGTCTAAGTGAGGAGGTCGGTCCTCGTCAGGTGGGGTGCTCGCGGGGAGCACTTCATGCCGAGCATAGGCCACAGTGCTTCAATATGGTTGAGTCTTCAAGGGGCCGAGCACCGTTTGCTCCTCATGGGCTTAGGGAGGATCTCGGCCGCTGAGTCCAATTAGGCCGAAAGTAGACTGGGCTGAATCTTGGCCCAGTCCAGAACACCATGTCTTCATATGGAATGAGCTTTTTGATTCCATAGTGTAAAAGCTTATGAATTACATAGCAATGGAAATACAAGTTTTATTAATAAACAAGTAAACCATAAATGCATTAACTAGGATCTAGGCATCATGACTAATAGTTTAAATATGAAAAAAACTTTAAGGGCACTTGGGTCCTCCTTCATGAGTTTTCCAGTTATTATAACATGGACATTCTTCCTTGTTTCCATATGTTCCAGATGGGACACACAAACACTTTGTACAATATAGGTTGTAGTATGTTACACACGCCTTCAAATATTGAGTTGCTTAACAACGAACGTCACATACAACTTTAGAATCTGAGTAAAATTAACATTTGAATTGTGATTAATAATAGTAAATGAAATTAATTTTCTTCCCATCCATTTCCTATAATTACAAAAAAAAATTATAGGAAACACTAGTTCGAAATAGTACCTTCAGGACGAAGTGATCCTTCTCCACCAGCCTATTATGGATTTTATTATAAAGGAAAAGAAAATATATTAGTATGAATTAAGGAACACTATAAAATCAAATTTTCAATTTTATTATATATGTAGATGGACACGGAAAAATGTAAATAGGTTAAAAGAGAGGAGACATAATTATTCACGTATGTATTTTGAATTAGAAAAGCCGTAATAAACAGTTGAAGAGTTAGACAAAAAAGTTAAGACATAGTGATTTTGGTTGGTATTTCACTCAGAGTAAATCAATCTCACTCTTGTATTTAGTGTCTAATCTAGTTAAGCCAGGGGTTAAATAGATGCATAAAATAACACAATAGCATTAAAAGCTCTTAATTTTAGAGGTATTATTTAATGCGGTAAATTAAAAAAAACACCTAAATTAAATTGCAAGAATGTGACATGTACCACTAGTGCTCTTTCTATGAGTTTTAGACCCTTCATAATTCGCGTCAGAATAACCAATTAAATTGAAAATACTAACTTTTGGATACCATAAATTGACATTCGTTGTTCCTTTAAGATACTTCATGATCCTTTTTACCGCCATGAGATGAGATTCCTTCGGATTTGCTTGATAGCGGGCACACAAACAAACACTAAACATTATGTTAGGAAGGCTTGCCGTCAAATATAATAATGAACAAATCATACCTCGATATTTAGTAATATCAATAGAAACATCGGGTTCATCTTGATCTATATATGGTCCGAAACCCATGTGAGTAGCCATTTCCTTACAATTGTCCATATCAAATCTTTTCAACAACTTTTTGCAATATTTAGATTGGTTGATGAAGATTTCATACTTTAATTGCTTAATTTGTAGTCTAAGAAAATAGTTCATCTTAACCATCATAGACATCTTAAATTCTCATTGCATCATCAATGAAAATTCTTCACATATATCTTTGTTTGTTAAACCAAAAATGATGTCGTCAACGTAGACTTGAACTAATAAAGTGTTACCTTTGATATTCTAAATTAACAAAGTCTTATCCACTTTACCTTTCTCAAATCTTTTTTCACAAAGAAAATTTCTAAGAAGATCATACCACGCGCTCGGTGCTTGCTTTAAGCCATAAAGAGCCTTTTTTAACTTGAAGACATGTGAGGGATTCTTGAAGTCATCAAATCCTAGGGGTTGTTTGACATAGACTTCTTCATTCATGTATCCATTCAAGAAATCACTCTTGACTTACCTTTGAAAAAGCTAAAAATTTAATGAACAAGCATAAGCAAGTAAAAGACGAATAACTTCTAACCTTGTTACCAGAGCGAAAGTATCTTCAAAATATATTCGTTCATCTTGATTATAACCTTGAGCCACCAAACTTCATTTATTTCGAACAATTATACTATTCTCATCAAGCTTGTTCTTAAACACCCATTTGGTACCTATGATGTGTTTATTACTTGATCTAGGAACAAGTTCCCAAACTTGATTCCTTTTGAAATTATTTAACTATTCTTGCATAGCAATTATCCATTGGTCGTCTCCTAAGGCTTCATTAACTTTGGAAGGTTCAATTTGAGAGACAAACTTCATGTCCAAACATGCATCTTGAAGATATAGTCTTGTGGAGGCATATGTAAACCACAATGAATATTATTGGACCATGGTGTGTTAGGTGACTTTGAGTAAAAGTTCAAAATAAACACTATTACAACTTATTAATGATGGTTTATTCCTCATCGTGATTATCGGCTACCTATTGACAAATTGAGGAAATGATCACCCTTAATCTCTTGTTGATAGTAGACGAGATTGTGTTGAATGACATGGACTTGTCTTGCCAACTTGATGGTGTGTAAGTTGTTCAACGTTATATTGGGAGGATAGTCGCTCACCATTTCTTGTGAACCTAATGAAAAAAGACTATGAAAGAATTGGGACTTATTGAATAGTATGGAGACTTGAGTGGGTATGGGAGCTAACGCGGCAGAGTGGGAGGTTGAGGATATCATAGGTGAACAATGATTGTCTGATGGATATTAAAGAGATTCAGAAGTTAGATGTGAGACTTGTAGGTCTCGTAACTGATGGAAATTAAATTGACGGCAGTGACTTGAGGTGGATGATAAGAGTGGCGCAACTGAAGTGTGATGTGGCACAGTTTGTTATGTGGTGTGACTTATTAGGAGTCAAGGGTTAAACATTAGGAGCCTATGAGACTGGTGCAACAATTGGACATTTCATACTGGAGGTGATAGGCGAAAGGTTTATATATTATTCGTGTTGTTTCCATGTCAATAGATGTATTGATTTGCATGTTCGATTGATGAATTGTTGATATCATGATGTTCTATTATTGTAAGGTTGGGTGGTGTGATACCTAACTTTAAAGGTGTTCATTGTGAATTGTTGTGATTGCATAATATATGTTGATATTGAATTGATGCTTGGTGATGTCATAATGAATTTGTTGTTGCAGTTGTGATGATGTTGTTGGTTGGTAGTTAACTATTGGGAATAATGAGTAATACTATATGTTATGTCGAAGCTTGATTATGTTGTATGTTAATGTTGCTATGAGGATGATATGACGATGTAAATGATGTTGTTGTTGTCTTGTTGACGATCGACGTGCATAGATATGGGAGTATCATTATGTGTATGTTTTTGTTGTTGATAATGTTTTTATGATATTGTGATGATGTACTAATGATGTTACATGTCCAAATATAAACGTGTTATATTGATGATGATTATGTTGTTGCTATATTGAAATGTTGTTATGTGGTTGCTATGTTTGTTAGTTGTTATGTCGCGAAAATGATGGATGATTATCATGTGTATTTGGTTGAATCGTTGTTGTGTTATCATTATATCTGGTTGAGTGGTAATCAATGTGTTGCCAAACGTAACCTAGAGGTTGAAGAGTAGGATGCGAGGGTGGTATCTAGAGTTGTTTACGTCACGTAAATTTTCGAGGACGAAAATATTCTAAGTGGGGGAGAGTTGTAACACCCCAAAAATTATAATTAATTATTTAATTGATTAATTAGGCATTATTGGTGAATATATGTGATTTTGTGGAATAATGTGTGTTGTGACAAGATGTTGTGGGGTAGTGGTGAAATTATATGATAATTAGAAGTAATTGTTTATTTAAATAATTTAGTTGAGAATTACTATAATTTAAATAATTTTTAGAAATTAAGAATAATGAGGATTAGTAAGGGTAAATGAGGAATATCATATTAGGGGTCTAAGAGCTATCTTAGTAAAAAAGGAGAAGAGAGAAAGAGAATCGTAAAATTTTGGATGATTGCTCGGAGAGAAGAGAAACAGAGAAGTGAGGAAGTGAAAAGAGGCTAGGGCTTGAAGATTCAATCGCTAAGGTTTAGGAACCGTCAATCTCAGGTAAGGTGAGGTTCTGACTTTCTAAGGGATTGTATAATGGTTTGTATTTGGGGTTTGATTGCCTTGGTTGTATGAATTTATCCATGAGATTGTTGTTCTTGTATGTAAACCTAAATGATGAATTGTTGACACATTTGTGGTTGAATTGGTGTAATTGTTTGTGTAAAGTGTGTAAAAATATCGTATGATATGTGTAGGTAATTGATGGAATTTTGAAATATGATTTTTGGTGCAAATTTGGGGGTTTTTGGGTGAATGAGATTGAGTTTTGTAGCATGAAAATATGATTTTTTTTACTTTGGTACAATGGTAACCGGTTACAGCTCGAAAAATAGCGTTTCTGGGTGATTAAACAGGGTGTAACCGGTTACGACTCAGACGGTAACCGGTTACCGCTGTTCGGACAGATTTTCGAAAACTTGAAAAATTCATAACTCTCAAACCGTTACTCCGTTTGGGTCCCTGTTCGAAGCGTTAGAAAGCTAACCCGATATTCTTTTAAATAAAAATGGTTTCAGATTCTGAAAATAAAATTAGTAAGTGTGTAATGAGGTTTTGTGGTGTCAGTGTATGATGTCGGTGTTTGTATTTTTGTAGAACTTCAAAATTGTATGACTCTTTACTCGGGTGTTTGTTTGACACGCCGTTTGAACCTACGTGAAGCTAAAAGTACCTTATAATCAATAAAAATAATTTCAAATACATTAGGTAATTATTTAGTGGTGTTCGATGCTCTTACATGCGAGGTTTTGTTTGTTATGTTGAGATGTGTGTATGTCGTTATGTGTGATGATGTTGTATTACTGTAATAATGTATTGTGTTATTGTCATGGAATATAACATGATGAGTTGATAACATGCTTGGTGAGTTGTGATACTATGATGTTTACACACACACACACACACACACACACACACACACACACACACACACACACACACACACACACACACACATATATATATATATATATGTATGTATTTTGTGACGATGATTATAATGATGATTTGATGCGAAGAATATTGTTTTTGAAGATGATGTTGCTGGGATGATGATCCTATAAATTGCAGAATATACTGCAATGATGTTGTTGTTGTTGGCCTAAAATGGAAGAAGATAATGTTGAGGGATTACACTCTGGAAGTGTATAAATTCGTTGCTGCATTGTTAATGTTGCATGCATTCATAGTTGAAGGCTTATGTCTTGTTGCTGGTTGAGGGCTTATGCCCTGTTGGTGAAGGCTTATGTCTTGTTATTGTCCATTATCTGGCATTTTGGAGAGGGCTTATCCCCTGTTGGTACCACATGCATTGAGTTTGTGAGTCGGTCTCATTGCATTGCATTATTGTTGTTAACTTGATAAATAAGTTGTGTGATTGATGTGTGAATTTTATGATGATTATTTGGAATGGTGTGGATGCGTGAGATGCGAAATGTATGACTATGCATGATCATATTACTATATGCTTACTATTATACATTCTTTTATATTGTTGAGATATCTCACCCCTTCTGTTTGAATGTTGCCTCCACGTGGGTAACGTGCAGGTATAGGAGATTAGTGCGCTTTTTGAGTAGCTTGGAAAATGTTGATCTTCCTGTTGCTTATGTCGAGTTGGGTTATGCTCTGATACGTAACACCGGGGGGATGAACGCTTAGTTACTTTTGTTTCCTATGATGATTGTTTAGAGTCTTAAGAACTCAGTATTATATGAATAAATATTTCTTATGCTGGGTGCAAATTATTTTGATAACATTATGTGATTCTTTTCCTATGCGAAATAACATGGGAAGTTGAGAATTATGAAGTTTTTTTTGGTTCATCCGCATAATGTGTTATGTATCTATTTAAATAATTGAGCAATTAGGGTGTTATAAACTTTACTATAGAGAGAATAACCAAGAAAAATACCTTCATCCGATTTTTCATCAAACTTACCAAGATTGTCTTTATCATTGTTTAAGACAAAGCACTTACATCCAAAAGTCTGAAAGTAAGCAATGCTTGATTTCCTTCCTTTGAAGAGTTCATATGAAGTCTTCTTTAAAATAGGTCGAATATTAAATATACTACTTACAAAATATGTCGTGCTTACTGGATCTGCCCAAAAGTACTTAGGAAGATTTGTATCGCTAAGCATTATTCTTGTGTGGTTGTCGTTTTTTTTACCTCCCCGTTTCACTTGGGAGGACGGCACGCTAGATCCTTCACGCGAAATTTGGATGCTGACGAAGTACCGAGCTTGATCAAACAAGAATTTAGAGGGCAATCCTTGAATTCCTCCTCTACTCACCATATGAGTTCTGATGTCGACTACGTTCAAAGGAGTAGTTGCAGCAATGATAATGTCATCAGGATTCTTTTCCAAACCGGAGTACGGATCTTGCGCGTACAAGGGTATTCCAATCAGACGAGAGTACTCCTCCAACGTAGGCATGAGCTGATAATCTGGAAAGGTGAAGCAGTGATACGTTAGATCGTAAAACTGTACCAAGGTGGGAAGGATCCCATCCACCATGTTGGTATTGAGCAAAGGCAGAAGTTTTCCATACTTCTCCTTGAAAGCCAGGGGGTTGACCACCAGTTTTCTGAGCTTTCCCAGTTCCTCGACCTGGGGAATCTTGAAGGTGTATTTCTTAGCTCTCTTTCTTCCATAATCCATGGTATAGATCCTTAAGTCCTTTCTCCGTTTCTCTCTTTCTGAAGTTCAAAACGTTCGTTATTTAGTTTCCTTGAAAAATGACTCGAAAAAGACTTTTTTTGTTTTAATTATTAATGAATGATGCATGAATGCATGAATGCACACACAAGAGTTTTAAACAAACATGGCGTTGAAGGGTATAGTGGTCATGAAGTCAAAACGCAAACCTCGCCCCAATGGTAAACTAAGGATAAGGATTTTTTGTACCTGTAGAACGGGTTCTAGGGGTTTCAGAGTTTTTGCTCAACCTTAAAGATACGTTGATTGGTATCTATAAGAGAGTTTTCTCTGAGTGTAGTATCTGCGTGACAATTACTTTCGTAATCACCGCTCTACATCCTAAAAAAGGCTTTAAGTGGGGTTAATGTGTTTCTAGGTCCTCCTGGTACAAATCAGTCTCGGAATGCAGTGGCGCAGTTAATCACAACCAGCCAGGCAAATCCCAAGAGTAGACTTGGAAACCAAGATTAGAGGGTCTTCACCGGGAAGACATCCTCCATCCTATCTTATGTTGCACTCAAATCCGGGTATAGGATTTCTCACCACAAGGGGGAATCAAGCCCTTTCCCGATACAGAATAAACAAAATAAACAAATATAAATGCAGCAAACACATGATATGACACAGAGGTTAGGCAGGACCTCTCTTGTTTGAGGGGGAATTTGGCATCCCTAATTCCTCATTGGGGCTGGACCAGCAACAGGTCAACCATTGGCTTGGATGAAAAACCAAGGTTTTTAACACTTATATCCCCAGCAGAGTCGCCATTTTTCTGTGGTTGTCGTTTTTTTTACCTCCCCGTTTCACTTGGGAGGACGGCACGCTAGACCCTTCACGCGAAATTTGGAAAGAGAATGCGCCCGTGGTGGGATGAATTTTATTTCAGTTCTTCCTACAATATCACACAAACTTTCTTATTTGTCCTACGAGTAGGAAAGGGGAAAAAAGATCTCAACTAAACCCTAGGAGTTTGCTAAGTGTGGGGATTTCACCTAGACTAGAAATTCTGGAGTCCGGGAGGTCGGTTATACATAGGGAAGTGTTTAAACACCCTACATATCTGTAGTACTCTACAGGAACCTTCTCTGTGTCTAAATGTGTTTGTGCTGCTAATGATTATTGGGAAAGTTTCTCCTTTGTATTAGGAGAAGAAATTGAATTGAATAAAAGAAAGACAGACAGACAGACTGACTATTTTTGGTATTTTATTAGCTCGCTGAGATTCCTTGTGAACCTCATGCCTACATATCCCTAGTGGAAGTCAGAGCTTAATGTAGTTCGGGGAACTAACTAGGGAAATTAATTATTTTTTTGGTGCCTTGCTTGAAGCTCAAGGTTGAAGCTTTGAATTAAATCTCTGTTTACAGTAAAGAGACATGAAATCATCTTTACAGAGAGGTATTTGTACTATTCTACCACAAACATTTTGAAAGAGTGACAGAATAACTGGATTCATTTCATTAAGAGAGTGACCTTACTTGTATGTTTGCAAGTATGCTAGTATCTCTTGAATGAAAGAAAGATGCTCGTCCAAATTAGGGAAAGTTACCACATGTCTGGGTTTTACTGCCAGCTCATGCCTTTCAAAATCCTAATGGGAGACTTGATTGAAATTGAAATTGAAATTGAAATGTTGAAATGTTTGTTTGTTTGAATGTGGTAGAGTAGTAAAAAGATCTATTGTATAAAAGATTTGACTTTAGCTGGCTTGCATGAGGCCCAAGCTTGAGGCTTTTTGATTGATTTATTGACTTATTGAAATGATAACTCTACTGGGGAGAAATTAAACTAAGGAGTTTTTTTTGGTATTCTGTACAAAGCCCATAATTGAGGTTGACTCTTTTGAGGGAATGTTTATTTGATGGATTTTATTTGGTGTTCTGTACAAAGCCCAGAATTGAGGCTGACTCTTTTTGGAGGTTTTGACTTAACTGGAGAAATTGTCTGTTAAAAGACTGATTCTTTGTCATGTTTTTGGAGGCTGACCCTTTCCAGGGGTTTTGACTCTTTTGGGGAAATTATCTCCTAAGAGAATGAATCTTTGGTTTTTGAAGGACTGATTTTGGAGGCTAACCCTTTCCAGGGGTTTTTGTTAAAATGAAAGAATGTGTGGAGGCTAACCCTTTCCATGGGTTTTGATTAAAATGAAAGAATGAATGGAGGCTAACCCTTTCCAGGGGTTTTTGTTAAAATGAAAGAATGTGTGGAGGCTAACCCTTTCCAGGGGTTTTGATTAAAATGAAAGAATGAATGGAGGCTAACCCTTTCCAGGGGTTTTTGTTAAAATGAAAGAATGTGTGGAGGCTAACCCTTTCCAGGGGTTTTTGTTAAAATGATTGGCAGAAAGATTATCTAGTGGAGACTTCTTGTTTAAAGCCCAAGATGAAGGCTGACTCTTGCTGAGGATAAGCAAACATGGATCCTAGACTCTGCTAAGGAAGATTGATGAAGATAAGGGTGACAGAGACTGTCCATGTCTCTCATTCCAAAAGGTGTACTCAATGTGAAATTGAGACAAACTTAGCTTGTTTAAAGTCTGGTTTTAATTGGAAGAAACTCGCCAGGGTATGTTAAAAGGTGACTAAAGACCTGTTCCTATGTTTATAAGAAACCTGATGGGTCCTTGTATACAAGCTCAAGAGGAAGCTGGAAATGCTTTTAAGAAGCATGTGGGTCCTTGTACAAAGCCCAAGAGGAGGCTAATCGAGGGTCATCGAGGGTCCTTGTTATAGCACAAGAGAAAGCTATGTAGTTTTGAACTTATTTTGGCTCTAAGCAAATGGGTAAGAGGTTTCACCGGGAATAATTCCTCTTTGGGTGGATGTGTCCTATTTTTTGGATTCTAAGGTTTTTGCCAAGATGTTTCACCGGGAATAATTCATCTTGGGGGTTTGAGCTACAGATCTCTAATTAGGAAAGAGCCTTCACCGGGAAGACATTCTCAATCCTAGGCCATATTCCTATAATATATATATATATATATATATATATATATATATATATAGTTTAACTGTCCTAGGGTTTACACTCAAACGTAGTTCTAAACTAATATATGCACAGTTTATATTTGACAGTAATTTAAATAAAGACTGTAAATGGAAAGCTTGTAAAGCCTAACCTGGATGGAGTGGAGGCCATTGAAGAAGTATGTACAGAGCCTCAACAGTAATTGGTGGATAACAGTTGAATATATATATGATAAACAGTTAATGGTTTGAAGAGTTTCACCGGGAATAATGCCCTTCAAATACCAGAAGAATGTTTTGAAAACAGAAAGGAGATTTTGTAAATACAGTTTTGAAAGCAAGCTAAGAAGAGAAGAAGGTGTTGGGACTTACACTCTAATAGAGGCCCAGAGGTTATTTACTGTTTGTGAAGCAGTGAAAATGAAGATTGGAATGATGTAAGTTTTTGTTGTTTGAAAACCTTAATCATCTTGTTTAATCGGAGATCGAAAACAATTTTGAAAATTGACAAAAGTCAACTTAATTAAGGTAAAGATAAAGCTATTTACCTAATTAAGACCTAAACAATTAGGGTTTTATCATAAAATTATCCACAAAATAATTAGGTTAAAACAAAATGAGTATATATATCTAAAGTATTTAAGAAAACACTTAAAAACATACTATTTTAAACCTAATAAAAATACATGAAATAAATAATATTTTTTATGATTTTTTTGATTATTCACAAAATAGATATATTAAATAATAAGTGTGTGAAAAATGAAGTGAAAATAACTTAATTTGATAGGTGAATTAATTGTGTGAAGTTTGTGAGAAAAATGAAAGAAAATGGGTGTTAAAAAAATAGTTTGGCCCTTGGAGGATTTGAACCCACGCCCTCTAGGTCACACACTCAAAACAAACACCACTGAGCCAACGCGCGTGTGGTGATAGTAAGCTGGTTTCAATGCAATTCATATAGTGTTCAAGTGTATAGAAGCAAAAAAGAAAATAAAATCAAAAGGTCTGAGGCGAGGGGGATTCGAACCTCAGACCTTGGGCATGCAGACTAAGAGCGCATGTGTGACCACTGGGGCAAGTTATTCATTCGTTTATGAAACACATATCATTAAATATAAAATAAACTCTGTTCAGAGATTTGAAAAATGGCGCCACCCTCCATCTTCGTCTTCAACCTCAAGCTCCAACATTTTTGAAATTCTGATTCTCTCAAATCTCAACCAATGGCCCAGGTGTAAACATGAAACTTGTTCTAAACTCACTCACGATTCTAAATATGTAACTGACACAAATTTATATTAACTACATCTAACTAATTTACTAAAAAACGTGAAGAACCCTAAAATTTGAAAATCAAATTAAATGACTATACTGAAAGATAAATGAATGATGATAGAGGGTTTTCAATCCTCTGATGATGCTGAACAAGATAGAATCGAGCTTTATCACAAAGAGTGCTTAAATTAAAGAGATGGAGTTCAGAAACTTACCTCTGAAAATGGAGGTCGTGAGGATGATAGAGAGCACCTGGGCTTGTATGAATGATCCCAAAAGCTTCCTTGGGACTCAGTGATGCTAACTGGATGCTTATTGTGTCCTCAAACCTTCTGAATTGCTCTACTCGACTCCTTCGATTTGAGCTTCAAGTGAACATGGGGGATGATGAATCTGGAGTTACAGATGAGCTGCAGCCATCTGAACAGCTTCACTATGATCTGAGGAACATGCATGGATGCCTAACCTTGCTTGGAACCTCCTGAATTGTTCTGTGGTCCTCCAACTGCAAGTGCTCCAAATGAGAGGTGAAGATGATGATTCTCCACACCTAGAAGTGTTCCAGAGGTTTGGATCACCTCTAAATGCCTCCCTCAATGTGTTTGAATACTTATTTTCAAAGAGAGAGCTTTGGTTTGAAGAATCCAAGTCTTCTTGCCAAAGGACCTTTGAAAAAACTAAGTATGAAGAAAGAAAAGAGAAAGCAAGAATTCTGTTGCTTTGGTGTGTTTTTCTACTGAGGTATGCTCTCCTATTTATAGGCAAATGGTTCAGTATAGTTGCAGAGGAGTGAGCTTGCTTAGTGAGGTTGATTTGGTTTTCTTGGCCATGAAGGAAGTTTGCAAATATCTCTTATGCAATGATGAGAATTTTGATTCCATTTGATCAATCCCCTAGCCCTCGATTTTGCTTGATCTTAGGGGACAATTCTGAGACAGAAATGAGCTCTAATTGGTTGGTGAGAAGATTCCTTGGGTGATTCATCAATTTGCCATAAATTCCCAAATGTAATCATTACATAATCACATGTTCTTGTTTTGGGAATCTTCCTCAATTCTTATGCTATGGTGAAAATGAATGCATGGCATGTTTTCAGATGTGGTATGGGTCGTGTATCATCCATAAATGAGGTCATGTGCACAAAATTTCAAAGTTCAAAAATGAGGCATGACCTATAATTTCACTTCATGAGGCCAACTTTGAACAAGCATAACTCTTAGCTCAAAATGAATTTGGAGAAGGTTGAACACAATTTGGAAAGCCCTAAACATCTACTTCAAATCATTAGTTTATGGTTCCTTCAGAATCATTTGGGAAATTTGTGAAAAATGAGCCCAAAGTTGGATGAAAACTAGGTTAAAAACACTTAGAAAAATTTCTAAGTTTTTATAACCTAAAGCTTCAAAATTCCAAAACTCTTAAATGGTTGATCTTTTGAAAAAAGTTCCTATGTAAGATGTTGTTTTATTTTTCAAGATCTACAACTTTCATGTTGGAAGTTTTTTTAGTTGTGTAGGTGAAATTTTGAGTTCCCACAATGCCCTCAAAAACCCTAATTCCCGACTTTTTGCTCCTTGGTGAATCTCTTTGAATTTCTTTGGTCAAATGACTTTAATATCCATATATTGATGATATTGATCTTTGAAAGTCATGGTTTGACCAAAAATCTTAAAAGTCAAAGGTGAACCCGTACAGTTGACTTTTTCCTAATAAAGTGAAAATTTGGACTTTTGTGTAGAATCAAGATCTTCTCCTCAAATGAGTGATGTAAATGGGTTATATTGAGGTAGTAGAGGTTCTTGAATCATGTCTTGAGTTTTGGATCCATGCCTCTGATTAAAAGTCAACTATCCTGGTGAATTAGGTTAAAAACCCTAATTGTCGACCATATGAAAATAATGACTGTAGACTTTGAATTGAGGTGTGATGTCCAGTGGATCTTATCATATGAGCTATTTGAAGATGATTGATGTCTTTGAATGATCCCCTGGGGCTTTTTAGGGTTTCCCAAAGGTGATCCCTGATTTTAGTCCTTGATAGGCTCAAAAACCCTAGTCTGGTGACCTGAGTAAATCTGTACTCAGAGGACTGGGTGTCTAATCAATCATAGGTGAAAAAATGAAGCTCTTGAGTCCTATGATTATGTTAGAGACTAATCCTTCTACTGATTGATCCTTTGCCTGAGTTTTCTTGTCTTTGAACATCCTCGATTAAATGCCAGATGAAGAAGTGACTGCTCTGGGTACTTGCTTTGACCTGATGAAAATCCTGAAGATATGTCATCTCAGGGGGGTCAAAAATTAGGGTATGACATCTTGCAAGTTCCATAAGAGACCTATTCTTTCTATCCACCACTCCATTTTTTTTGAGGAATCCTTGGTGCTGAGAAATTATGAGATATTCCATGTTCTCTGTAAAATTCTTCAAAAGAATGAGGCAATTGTTAGGGATTTCTCATTTTGAAATTGCTTTGCATATTTTATGAATGCCTTGAATGCATCACTCTGCATTAAAAAGAATGTCCAAGTGTATCTAGAGAAATCATCAACAATAACTAAAGCATATACACTACCTCTGAGACTTCTTGTTCTTGATGGACCAAATAAGTCCATATGCAACAATTTTAATGGCCTTGTAGTGGACACCACATTCTTAGATTTGAAAGTTGATTTTGTTTGTTTCCCTTTTTGACAAGCATCACAAAGTCTATCTTTGACAAACTTTATCTTAGGCAATCCAATGACAAGATTATGCTTGATTAGTTTATTCAAGTGTGCCATATGAATATGAGCAATTCTTTTGTGCCAAAGCCATGAATCATTATTGTTCGCGATGAGACATTTCACCTTCAAAGATAAATTGTCAAGGGAAATCATAAATATATTACTAACTCTTTTAGCTTTAAGTTTAACCTCATGTGTGACTTCATCTTCTATCAAGCATTCAGCTTTAGTAAACTTGATCTTGAAGCCTTTGTCACACAGTTGACTAATACTAAGAAGATTGTGCTTTAGTCATTCAACATAAAGAACATCTTCAATGGATGTGAAAGGTGGTGCACCAACTTTGCCTATAATAAGAATATTTCCTTTATTTTTATCTCCATAAGTAACATAACTCTTGGCCTTAAGCTTTAGATTTGAAAATTTGTTGATGTCTCCCGTCATATGCTTTGAACAACCACTATCAAGATACCATGGATTTGATATATTTTTCAAGGATACTTACAAAATAAATTAAGTTTTGTTAGGTACCCAAGTTGCTCATTGTCTTCATCATCGGAATGGTGTGAGGTCATTAATGCTAGATTTGCACTTTCGTCACTATCCAAATCGGAAGATGAACTTATCGTATTGTCCTTCTATGCAACATAGGCCTTTTTATTCTTAGATTCTTTTTTGCCTTTGAAACCACCATTCTTGGAGAGTTTAGGACAATCCGGCTTTATATGACCTTGCTTAACACAATCATAACATGTGACATCTTGTGTTGAAGTGGAAGCCTCCATTTTCCTGAAATGTTTCTTTCTTTTTGCATAATAAGAAGATTTATCATTATTACCAAGGAACTTACCAAATCTTTTCACGAGGAGCATGGAATTTTTATCTTCCTTTGGCGAATTAACATTTTTAGAATCTACTATCAACGAGATGCCTTTGGATTTTGTCTCTTATCTTTCGTGCTTTTCAAGTCTTTTGAGTTCTCTTTCGTATTCTTGAAGTTTTCCGAATAATGTTGCGAAAGTAATTTTAGTTAGATTTTTCTTCTAGGAAATTGTCGTTACTTTCAATTGTCATTCTCTAGTTAGTGATCTAAGCACTTTAAGATTGAGTTCCTCATTAGTAAGTCTTACCAGTGCTTTTAAATGATTTACTAAGTGCATAAATCCTTTTTGTAGTTCGAGGATGGATTCTTCAAGTGCATTCTGAATAACTTGTATTCTTGACTCAATGTATTTAATCGAGATCTCTTAACTTCAACGATTCCTTCCTGGGTTTATAGTAATGTATCCCATATTTCTTTTGCCGTTGTGCATGTCAAAATACGAAAGAACTCATCAGTACTAAGTGCACCTTGGAGAAGATTGATTGCCTTGTTGTCAGCAAGAACTTTTTTCTTATCGTTGTCATCCCATGAAATTTTACGTTTTGTTGATACAACACCATTGGCGACAGTTGTAGGAGCAAAAAGACCATCTTAGATAGCCTCCCATACATCTTCTCTTTGTGCTTTTAAGTGAGCCGTCATCCGAATTTTCCAAAAATCGAAGTATTCTCCAAAAAATAATGGAGACTTATTGTTTCTACCACCGTCTCTAAAAACCGGATTTTGATTTGCAGAAGCCATTTGGATCTCTTAGGAACATGTTACCTATAACCTGATATGTGTTTACGATGATTTCCGGTAAACAACCGCTAGTCCTCCAAACTATAAATATACTTTGGTTACTCGCAGAATCGACTAGATTGATCCTAGGATATAGTCAAAAAGTTGTCTTTCAAGATAATTTGGTTCATGTTCGTTGGTCTTTTGCTTCGAAAACTTGCTTATGGTATGAACGTGGAAATAACTTGTGAAATAAACTAACAAAGTACACAACTAAAAATAAACTGGTTATAAACGTAAATAGAACTTTGACGAAGATGTAAAGGAAATGTAAATTTCAGAAACGTAAAGTGCAAGAATGTAACAACTTGTCGAAAGAAATAAAGATATTGGAATCAAAGGAAAGACTAGGCGAAAAAGTAAATGAAATTTAAAGACATTTCGATTATGTAAATAGAAATACAAACATATTTAAAGTGTGGTGTCATACGTACATTTCTCACTGAACTCTTTCTATTAACACTTGATACTTGAGTGATTTGTGAGTGATTTGTAAAAAATGAACACACTAGATCCTGATACTAAGACCCTTATTTATACTAATTCGACCCTAACGGTCCTACGCTAACGAAATGCCACGTTGCTCACATGCATGCGTTTCGAATCCCTGGGGCGCCATCTGTCCTCGTTGGGTTATACAGAATATTTTGAAATTCAAATCCTCCCGCCTGAATCCTTTTTTGATACGTGGCTACGTGTTCTTTAGTGAGAATGCAACGAAATACTACAAGCTTCAGTACTCTCGTATTTCAGAAAACGCTTAAGTCTTGAAGACAACCTATCTCGATTCAGCTTCGATTTCAGGCATCTTCATCGTAAATAACATTCTCGGAAATGGTCATTGAAAGCCACTTTTTCTTCGAACTCTAATCCTTCGAGAAACACATTCTCCATTCGAAATCTCAAGCTAACACTATGATGCCAATTGTAAGTTCAGATTGCGCCTAAGAGGGGGGGGGTGAATTAGGTACTTTAAAAATTTATCGATTTTTAGTAGAGATGGAATTATTTTTCTGGTTTATGGTGAGGGTATGAAAGCAATAAAGTGCAGAAAAATAAATGGCACATGATGTATACTAGTTCATCTCATAGTCCGAGAGTACTCCAATCCCCTTTCAACACAAACGATATTTTACTATTGTTTGGACTTGTACACGACCAACACGATCAACAAGAACAATCATCTTGTGATCAACCACTAAGTTGGAAGAGTACAATGCTCTCACTATCAACCTCTTGCTTCCATTAATCCTGGACAGCGAGGTATTTACAACAAATCTGGAAAAATATAAAGGAAGAAAGTTTATGAATATCTATCAATCACTAATGATTGACCTTCTCTTTCAAGTAAAACAATTTACAAAGATATACTAGTGCTCAAGGTTTATGAATTTATGAGAAATGATATGAAATTGATATGTAACAATATGCAGAAAATTTTCTCAACGAAAGTTCAAATATGTAGAACACTTTGTTTGAAAAGTTTGTGAGAAAAAGATGGTAAATTATATTGAAAGATGTGAAGAATGAAATCTGATATGCATGGTATTTATATGTGATTATATCTCTCTTAGAAAGGTTGCATATTGACAAAACAATGCAATGGTTAATGGTTTGAAATATAAATTCGTTTGGAACAGATATAATAATGAAATGGTGCCACTGGTTCAGATGTAACTGCTTACATGAATGATGTAACTAGTTACATGGTTATGTATAGGCAAAATTTTTTCAAAAATACGCGCATGTAGCCGGTTACCTAAATGATGTAACTGGTTACATCAAGTGAAAAATGCCTAATGACAAAGGTTTTTTGCTACTGCCAATGATGTAATCGCTTACATGATGTAGGTAACCGGTTACATCAATACAAAGGTGGAAAAGACATGTTTTTTCAAGGGTGAAGCTTATGCCATGAATATTTTAAGTTTGTACATGCATTTGGATGAAAGTGTATATGATCTTTTGGGCACTAAAGTATATCAATGTAAAAGGGTTTAGCTTGTACCAATATGAGTTAAAGATCAATTAATCCAAGGACTTAATCTTCATGAAAATTGTAAGCTTGATCCTATGCCATTTGTCTTTTTCCCATCCTTTTGAAATTCATGCAATGTGTTGTCTTCATCAAAATAAAGTCTTTAAGCAATTTTGGAGAAGCTTGATATTATATTCTCCCCCTTTTTGATGATGACATCCAATGATCATTTTGAACTTTGTTAGTTTGTCTGAAAGTGCATGTTCCCCCTATCTTGATAGCTCACCCTTAATTATTGCTTTTCTTGATTATACATGGCTGCACAATATTTGGACAAAAACAACAAGCAATATACATCTTCTCCCCCTTTAGAATTATCAAAAAGGATGGGGAAGAGTAGAGCAAAAACTATACTACATGTAATACTCAAAAGTAGAATACCACACAAGATAGAACAACACACATATACCATGATTACAAAAGCATAAAGTATGATATTTTAATAAGCGAGTACTAAACAAAATAAGAACCATTGAAAAGAAAAACTACATAGACTTATTCATATGATAGTAAAGCATATGAAAAGAAAAGCGACATAGCACATTACATAAAGCACAAAGATCCTATGCTTGGTGTTCATCCATCTCCTCCTCACTCTCATCTTCAGTTTGGTTTTGGTTAGCAAAAGCTACAAGAAATTTCTAGCAAAGATTATCAAAACGAGTGTTTATCCTTTCTTCCATTCCACGCATATGGTTGTAGAGAAATTCGTTCGTGAAGCCACCTTCCGGAACCGAAGTTGAAGTTGGATTTGGATTTTGAGCCACATTTGACGAGGAAGGAGGTTGTTCAATATGTTTGTAGATTCCATCCGCATCCTTAAAAATCCCCATTTTCTTGTTGGCGACTTTGACACTAATTTCACAAGCTCTAGGAGTCATCTTAACTCTAGGTTCCCTGTTTAAATAAACTTCACAATATTCAATAATTCTTGAAATAATATGAGCATACGAAAGACTACCCCAAAGATTCCTTTGATTAACCATGTAATGCATAATCGATATGCCCAATTTACCTTAATTCGGCGTTTGCTACAAAAACCGGTCCAACCCGGTCCAATTACACCCCTAGGGAGAGGGGAGGATATTAGAAACCTTCGCTCCCTCTCTCTTCAAAAACCTACAATCAAACCGAAATCAAGGATCCATTTGGTTAGGTTTTTTGGAGGAGACGAAACATTTTAAGTTAATTATGTTTAGTTCAATTTTTAATGGGAAAAAATATTGGAAACTAAGTATGCTTGATTCAATATTTTATTGGGGAGGAAGTATTAGAAATAATTAGAATCTCACCAGGAGCAATTTTTTAGTTCCTCCAACCATAGGATTTGGAGGCAAAGGAAGGGAGAGTTATGATAAATTCTACTTTTATTATATTGACAAAATTAATTTCACTATTTTTATTAAAATCTTAAATTGTTCTTAATAAATATTATACGTTAGTTTTTGTTCCTTTATTTAAATTTCTCGATATATTTATTTTATAAAAACTCCATTACTTATATAATATAACTTAATTATGAGTGCATAATGATTAAACTCTTCACTTGAATTTTTTTTTTTTTAATTTATCCTTTTTTTTGGTTTTATTTTTACTATACATCTAATAGCTCACTAAAATTCACAGTTGAAGCACAAAGTTGATTTCTCGGTGTATTGATTCTTCATCTAACTTCAAGTTTATTTGGCAACAATTATAAATTACTCATGGCTACCACTAAATATAGACCAGTAATATTAGAGAAAAATATCAAACTGTTGGGTCAATTAGAAAAACACCATTGTCATGTCTTCATATGGAATGAGCTTTTTGATTCCATAGTGTAAAAGCTTATGAATTACATAGCAATGGAAATACAACTTTTATTTATAAACAAGTAAAACATAAATGCATTGAGTATGATCTATGCATCATGACTAATAGTTTAAATATGAAAAAAAGATTAAGGGCACTTGGGTCCTCCTTCCTGAGTTTTCCAGTTATTATAACATGGACATTCTTCCTTGTTTCCAAATGTTCCAGATGGGACACACAAACATTTTGCACAACATAGATTGCAGTACATTATACACGCACTCAAATATTGGGTTGCTGAACAACGAACGTCACATGCAGCTTTACAATCTGAGTAAAATTAACATTTGAATTGTGATTAATAATAATAAATGAAATTCATTTTCTTCTCACCCCTTTCCTATAATTGCAACAATTTTTTTTAAAGGAAACACTAGTTCGAAATAGTACCTTCAGGACGAAGTGATCCTTCCCCACCAGCCTATTATGAATTTTATTATAAAAGAAAAGAAAATATATCAGAATTAAGGAACACTATAAAATCAAAATTTTCAATTTTATATATGTAGATGGACACGAAAAAATATAAATAGGTTAAAAGAGATGAGACATAATTACTCACGTATGTATTTTGAATCAGAAAAGCTGTAACACACAGTAGAAGAGTTAGACAAAAAAGTTTAGACATAGTGATTTTGGTTGGAATTTCACTCAGAGTAAATCACTCTCACTTTTGTATTTAGTGTCTAATAATCTAGTTAGGTCATGGGTTATATAGATGCATATGATAACACAATAGCATTAAAAGCTCTTAATTTTAGAGGTATTATTTAATGCAGTAAATTAAAAAAATGTCTAAATTCGAATTACCTTTATATATATAAATTATACCTATAAATTACATCAATAGTAACATTCGTTATAAACCTTTAATTTTATTTTAGTTTAAAAGTTATAAATGGCAACTTATTGACTCACATTCTCACATTCTTACTAACAATGGTCTCCTCTATTTTTGGTATTGAATAATGATAATTTTGTTAAATTATAATAGCATTTCATAAATTAAAATAGTTTTTTTTTTTATGTTTTTCTATTATAAACCTTTAATTTTATTTTAATTTAATAGTTATAAATGGCAACTTATTGACTCACATTCTTACTAACAATAGTCTCCCCTATTTTTGGTATTGAATAATGATAATTTTATTAAATTATACTAGCTTTTCATAAAATAAAATAGTTTTTTTACGCTTTTCTATAACTTTAGTAATTATTCCTTTATTTTAGAAAAGAAAACATGATCTTAAATATTTCTTAAAAAACTATAATTATTAAAAAAAATTCTTCTTAATTTTAAACAAATTTCACTTTCTTAAAATTTATTTAAATTATATTATATCCAATTCACTTAAAGAAATGAAAAAAACATTGTTTACTTTTAAATACAATATAAAATAAAAAATGCTAACGAGTGTCTCACACAGATAACACAGATACTTTATAAATGCTTAAAGAGGTAAGATTTTTTTTTAAATGTGTATTCAATGTTTTAGAAATTGAAATAATTAACTTTTATATATATATATATATATATATATATATATATATATATATATATATATATATATATATATATATATATATATATATATAGGGGACGACTCAAGTGAGAACACTTGGTTATTATGAGAAATGAGAACAATAAATCACGACCATTGAATTTTGATTTCGTTGATTTCAATGGATTGGATTGGTTTCTCTTTCTATGTTGATTTAAAATAAATATTAAGGATCATAGAAAGAGAAAATATTGATATTGGTAAACTAGAAATTTTAATCTTATTATTTATTTAATTTTTTTCTGATATGAAGTTATAATTCTTGCAAGTAGCAGATTGAAAAAATATTTTCATTATTGTAAGAAGGATAATTTATATTAAAATAAATAAATAAATAATAAGATTAAAATTTATAATTTGCCAATAGTTAAGAGGGGTCATAACTATTAAAATATTATAACAATAGTATAAATTATTAAAATAGTCACAATGGTAAAATTTGTAAAAATAAAAATTTCCAAACACGTAAATAAATAAATCAACAAAATTTAAATACTGGTAATTACATTCTTTAATTTTTTAATAAAACATAAAGAATAAATTAAATGAAAATATTGTTTTCTTATAAAAGAAATAATTTTAATCAAATAAAAATATAGATGATAAATTAATAATGTATTTTTATTTAGTAGAACTTGCTAAAATAATAAATTCCTAACTTATAAATAAATAAATCATCCAAAGAAAAATATAGGTTATAATTTCAATTTCTTCAATATTTTTAATAAATTAATATATAGGTAATAAATAAATAAAATTCTTAATCAATAAATTAAATAAATTTCTACACCTAAGACATGTCTATTTTACAGTCATAGTTTATTTTAATAAAATAAATAATATCAAAACTCCCTAACAATAAACAAAATATAGAATTTGATTTTTGTTTTTATAATAAATTTAAAGAATCAAGAGAGTTTGAAAAATAAAAGTACGAGATAACATGGAAAAATTAAAATTGATATATTTGACATAAAACTAAATAGCATATAGAATAATAGTTTTGGTAAGATTTAACTTTTAAGAAAACTTTAAATATTAAAAATAATCAAAAAAGATTCTATAAAGTGTTCTTTATATAGAATTATTAAATCTTGAGCATTAATCAAATCAAATGATTGATATCGATAGTTCTCATTTCTTATAAAAGATATCAGTTCTCACCGAATACGATATATATATATATATATATATATATATATATATATATATATATATATATATATATATATATATATATATATATATATATATATATATATATATATATATGAGGACGTATCAAATGAGAACTTTGACTATAATGAGAAATGAGAACTTATAATAATAACCATTGAATTTGAATTAATGACTCAGATTTACCTCATATTTGAAAATATTCAATTAAAATTTAAATGAAAAAGATATTATGTAATATGTATTTAAGATATGAGGTAAATCTGAGCTATTAATTCAAATCCAATGATTATTATTATAAGTTCTCATTTCTCCTTATAGACAAAGTTCTCATTTGATACGTCCTCTATATATATATATATATATATATATATATATATATATATATATATATATATATATATATATATATATATATATATATATATATATATATATATATATATATATATATATATGAGGAGGGATCAAATTACACCCGAAGAGTTACACCACGAGTTACACTCGTTCAATAACTACATCTCGAATTAATATTTTTTAAATTCAACCGTTGGATTGAAACATAATATCATATAGATCATACCTATAAAGTTTGAGCTTAATCTATAATGATTTACTATGTCATTGGATTACATCAAAATTAACGTTATATGAAAGCTCATTTTGACGTTAATATTTGGATATCTTGATGATATAGTAACTTTCCAAACTTTATAAATTGTCTCTGCAATGGCCACTTTCAGAACCTGTCTTTTCCACCTTTTCTTCCTTGATTCTTGAATAAGTCACTGTTTCTCATTGCTCAAATTTGTGGGTGTTTGGTTAATTCCCATCCAGGTCAAGATGGTCATCCATATCCTGTTTGTATTACTGCAATAAAAAAACAGATGGTTAAATAGACTATTTTTGGTCACAAAAGAAACAAACCCCATCAATTACTACTCCAAACTTTGTAAGTCTGTCTTTGGTAGGAAGTATTCCCATGAGAATGCGCCAAAGGATAAATGTTTCCCTTGGTCTTGCATAGTTGCTAAAAAGAATCTTTTTCCATGGCACTTGTGTTTTTGCTCCTCTAATTTCTTTGTACATAGCAGATGTTTAGTATGTTTTGTTTTGAATTGTTGTGTTCCAATAGCTAGTTTATTCAATTATTCCTCTAGTCTAGCCTACAAGATGTTCTTCAAAATCCATGAGCGTTTTGCATTGATTTGGTAATTCACCACATATTGGTTTATGATATAGTACGTGTTTATCCATTTCACCCATAACTTATTAGCTTTACTTAGAATATTCCATATTAGCTTTCCCATTGTTGCGTGATTCCATTCTACTAAGGAGGTGATGTTTAACCCAGATGCAGTCCTTGGGTTACAAACTATGTCCCAGGCCACTAGTGTTTTTCAGGTTTTCTCATCTTTGCCATGCCAAAGAAAATTTCTGCAAATATCTTCAATATGTTTCAGGAATTGGGGTTTGAATTAGGTTTCTAATGTGATAAATTTTTGTAGACCCAAAAACAAACTTAACAATGATAAAAGTAATCAAGGATTTTTATACTGGTTCATTGTTAACGGGGTTAATCCAATCAACATGTCAATGTGAGTTCGCCTTCTCAATAAGGACTTAATCCACTAATCAATTTGATTAGAATAAAAAACCAATTGTCAATGACTTTTCGAGGAAACTAAACTTAGTCCCTGATGCAATATAATCTCAAAGACAAAATGTCAATGACTTCTCGAGGCTACAGACTATACCTAGTCCCTCAAGGAATTCAATCAGAGTTACAAAAACAAGGATTCTGTGTTTACAAAGATGCTTCAAAATAAGTAGATACACAATCTGAATTACATACTTTTAACTCAATAAAAAGTATACAATGAAAAGCTCTAAGTGTAGTAAGTGTTATTTCTCTCTTTGTTTCTCTTTGATGTGTTTTTATTTCAACTTTTTCAGAATGATAGACACAACTTTCTTTTTTGCAAATTTACCTCTGTACACTTCTCTCATTGGTGATTCTCTCATTCTTTAATTTAAATGTCCTATTTATATTGATGGTGAAATAACATCGTTGGAGGATTAAATTGGAATATGATGAATAGTATAGTTGGATGATGAATATTGAAACTTTATCAATTTCACGGTTGTAGGAGTGGTTAGAGGTTGAGCCATAAAACATGGAGATACGTTGGTAGTACATTCCTTTTATAATTTCATCATATTTGTCCTTTTTAAGGAATATTTGATTTTTCCGCTTTAAATGTACTATCTCTAGGAATATTCATCCCATCATTGTTCTCTCAATCATTTGCCTCAGATTTAAGATGATTTAAAGCTTAACTAGAGTTCAGAGCCTTAAGGATATAGACTTCAAAGTCTACTGAAAATGAGGCTTGATTCATCAGAGTGATTTGTAAGTTCAGCTTTATGGTGAGGTTATGAAAGAAATAAAGTGCAGAAAAATAAATGACACAAGATGTATAATGGTTCCCCACACAGTCTGAGAGTACTCCAGTCCCCTTTCATCACAAAAGAGATTTCACTATTGTTTGGACTTGTACACGACCAACAAGACCAAAAAAGAACAATCATCTTGTGATCAACCACTAAGTTGAATGAGAACAATCCTCTCACTATCAACCTCTTGCTTCTAACAATCCTGGACAACAAGGTATTTACAACAAATCTAGAAAAATATAAAGGAATAAAGTTTATGAATATCTATCAATCACTAATGATTGATCTTCTTTTTCAAGAAAAACAGTTTACAAAGATATATTAGTGCTCAAGGTTTATGAATGTATGAGAAATGATTCTGAAATTGATATATAACAATATGCAAAAAATGTTCTCAATGAAAGTTCAAATATGTAGACTACTTTGTTTGAAAAGTTTGTGAGAAAAAGATGGTGAATATTGAAAGAAGTGAAAAATGAAATCCGATATGCATGGTATTTATATGTGAATATATGCCTCTTAGAAATGTTGCATATTGACAAAAAAATGCAATGGTTAATGGTTTGAAAGATAAATTCGTTTGGAACAGATATAATCATCAAATAGTGCCACTAGTTCAGATGTAACCAGTTACATGGATGATGTAACCAGTTACATGGTTACGTTATAGGCAAATTTTTCAAAAATACGCGCATGTAACCGATTACCTAAATGATGTAACTAGTTACATCAAGTGAAAAATGCCCAATGACAAAGGTTGTTTGCTACTGTCAACGATGTAACCGGTTACATGATGTAGGTAACCGGTTACATCAATACAAAGGTGCCAAAGACATGTTTTTTCAAGGTTGAAGCTTATGCCATGAATATTTTATGTTTGGACATGCATTTAGATGAAAGTGTATATGATCTTTTGAGTACTAAAGAATATTAATGTAAAAGGATTTAGCTTGTACCAATATGAGTTAAAGATCAATTAATTCAAGGACTTAATCTTCATGAAAATTGTAAGCTTGATCCTATGATGTCTTTTGCTCATCCTTTTGAAATTCATGCAATGTGTTATCTTTATCAAAATAAAGTCTTTAAGACATTTTGGAGAAGCTTGATATTACATTCTCCACCTTTTTGATGACGACATCTGATGATCATTTTGAACTTTGTTAGTTTGTCTGAAAGTGCATGCTCTCCCTATATTGATAGCTCCCCCTTAATTATTGCTTTTATTGATTATACATGGCTGCACAATTTTTGAACAAAAACAACAAACAATATACCTCTTCTCTCCCTTTGGAACTATAAAAAAGAATGGGGAAGAGTAGAGAAAAAATACTGCATGTAATACCAAAAGTAGAATATCACACAAGATAGAACAAAACACACATACCATGATTACCAAATCATAAAGTTCGATATTGTTTTAAGCAAGTACTAAACAAACTAAGAACCATTGAAAAGAAAAACTACATAGGCTTAATCATATGATAGTAAAGCATATAAAAAGAAAAGCGACATAGGACATAACATAAAGCACAAAGATCATAGGCTTGGTCTTCATCCATCTCCTCCTCACTCTCATCTTCAGTTTAGTTTTGGTTAGCATGAGCTGCGAGAAATTTCGAGCAATGATTATCAAAATGAGTGTTTATGCGTTCTTTCATTCCACGCATATGGTTGTAGAGAAATTCGTTTGTGAATCCACTTTCCGGAACCAGAGGTTAAGTTGGAGTTGGGGTTGGATTTAGATTTTGAGCCACATTTGACGAGGAAGGAGGTTGTTCAATATGTTTGTAGATTCTATCCGCATCCTTAAAAATCTCCATTTTCTTGTTGGCGGCTTTGACACTAATTTCACAAGCTCTAGGAGTCATCTCAACTCTAGGTTCCCTGTTTAAATCAACTTCACAATATTCCATAATTCTTGAAATAATATGAGCATTAGGAAGACTACCTCGAAGATTCCTTTGATTAAGCATGTAGTGCATAATCACATACACCAAATTTACCTTAATGTGGCGTTTGATGGAAAAGATCACCTGCATGTCTACGTCACTGATTTAGGAGTGATTTGAGTGTTTAGGGAGCAAGATGTATGCAATCAAGTAGTGAAGCATACAATCACTAATTAACAATGTGACTGAGTAGAGATGAACTCGATTAGAGGAGATGGATTTGCTTCCGAGTTCCTGTTCAGAGATACGACTAATGCTGAAATAGTACCCGTATTTCTCATATTTTCAAAACCTGCCTCGTCACAAGCTAAATTATGACGTATACGAACTCCTGAAGAAGGTATACTCAACCAGCCCCCAAAATCCTCTAAACATAGGACAATGTCAGTGTTCTTAACTTTAGAACTGACAGTGAAATCTCTAGAAATGGACAGATTTGCATAAAAATCCTTAGCTAAATCCAGATACACAAAACCAAAGGTTCCAATAAAGTTTGTAATGCCTTGATATCTCAGTAAAGGATTGAAATTAAAACTAGTGGAAGGAAAAGAGTCAAGATTACCATATTTGACAGATGTGAGAGCTCTGTTTCGGAAAGGAAATTTGAGTCTCCTTTACTTCATTGATTGTTGAATACTCTCTCCTTTGGAGTCAATAGCTGGGTTATAGGTACCTTCTCCCATTTTTTCCTTTCCTTTGGATTTTCTTGTGGGTGTCATTGATCGAGCTTGAAGGTGTTAGGGTTTTGGAAGAGAAGAAAGAGTATTTTCGTTTTTCCTTTGGATGTGTAGAGTAAAGTGATTTTCGAAATGACTTATGCGTTGATGAGTGGATAAAAGTGATTATATAGTGATAAATGTTAGTGGATAATAAAGTATGATGTGGGTAAATGGTAAAATATGAATGGGTAATAAAAGATAGGTTGAATTGTTGACTAAGTGAGAAGGGATGAATGTTGACTAAGCATTTAAAACAATTCAACTATAATTAAAAAAGAAATTGACAAAAGTAAACATACATAAATTCTGCATAAATAGGCTGAAACTTTGTGATGTAACCAGTTACTTACTTCACGTAACCGATTTCATGATACAGAAAATGTCAAACAGAGACAAAATTTATGCAACTTACAGTAATGTAACCGGTTACTTACTTCATGTAACCGGTTACATGATGCAGAAAATGGAAAATAGAGGCAAAAAGAGTATCATGTTCAGTAATGTAACCGGTTTCTTACTTTCATGTGACCGGTTACATGATCAAAAGCTTAAAAAATTTCCAATCTTAACCATATAAAAGGTTACCAATTATTGATATAATTACGTTTAAGCATCAAGGGATCAAAAATTCCAAGTAAGAACATAATATAACATAGTTTCAGAAATGTAATTGTAAAAAAATTATGAAAATTTAAATAATATAAATACGTGTACCATTCATTTTACGTCGTTCTCATCCAAAATTTCCAATTCTCTTCGGATTTTGTAGAAAGGTTCTTTGGCCAACGGTTTTGTAAATATGTGTGCAAGTTAATTATGCGTATGCACGAATGTAACTTCGACATCTTTTTGAAGCACATGCTCATGGAGAAAATAATGTCATATGTCAATGTGTTTGGTTCTCGAGTGCATGACTGGATTCTTTGTGATATTTACCACACTTGTGTTGTCACAATGGTGAGGGATGCATCTTAGATCGAGTTTGTAGTCATAGAGTTGTTACTTAAGCCCAAGTATTTGTGCACAACTACTACCAACTGCTATGTATTCTACTTTGGCCGTGCTAAGAGCAATGCATGCTAGTTTCTTGCAAGCCCAAGATACTAATGCATTTCCAAGAATGTGACATGTACCACTGATACTCTTTCTATTAGTTTTACATCCTGCATAATCCGTGTCAGAACAGTCAATTAAATTGCAAATGCTACCTTTTGGATACCATAAGCCGACATTCGTTGTTCCTTTGAGATATTTCATGATCTTTTTATCGCCATTAGATGAGATTCCTTTGGATTTGCTAAGTGCGCACACAAACATATACTAAATATTATGTCATGACGACTTGCCGTCAAATATAACAATGAACCAATCATACTTCGATATTTAGTAATTGTTTACCCAGCTTTCTGGTAAACAATGCTAGTCTCTTATTAAAGGTTACGAACGAGATCAACTAGAGAATCTCAGAACTAATTGTGCTATGTTTGGTTTAAATGCAGTTTTGACTTGTAGTTAATGCATAAAGGGTAAAACTTCAAGAAAAAGGTGTGAATGCACGGAATTTAAAGGAAAGTGATAGAAAATGACATAAAAGGTAATAAAAGGTGCAAAAAACAATAAGAACTTTAAAGGGATTTAAAAAGAAATCGTTGCCTAATAATGTAAAATGGTACGCATACGTACATTTCAGAAAGTTACACTCGTTTCTCACTAATTTGCACAGAGATTGAGTATTCTTTTGTAAACGTAAATATGCGGACCTCTAAATCCTATGAACAAAATCGCTTATATAGACTTTCAAAATAATAATTGTCCTAACGGTCGACTAGTAATCTGCCAACACGTGTCTCGACCATGCAGTCTTCGTCCACTAATCTTCCATGTATCCCAGAGAAAAACTGTATGTTCCTATCCATTCGCTATCGACTCATAGCGTCAAATGGTTGAACTAAATTCAAAACTTCTAAGTCTCTGCCTTCGACTTCCTCTACACAAAACCGTTGCCTTGGTCTTCTAATTAAAACATAGTCAAGCACCTTCGACGAAAAATCCCTTTTCGACTATATTAAAACTTCACTTCTCTGACTCCCTTCTTTGAAAACTCACATAGTACTTAAATTTTATTAACTATAATATTAATGACAATTATAACTTTCAATTATTGTGGTTGAGATTGATGCTTTATACAAAGTATTGATGAATGTAGAGGGGTCTTCAATTCATTATGAAAGTGGCTCTATAAAATCAGTGATATTTCACAATTGAGAATTTTTATGTCATGTACTCTTTCATTCTACAAAGATTAATATTGATGAAAGTTCAAGACATCAAATATCAAAATTACCTTTTACCCTTTATGTCATGTACACTTTCTTTTCAGAAAAATCCATATTGATGCAAGTCTAAGACATCAAATTTCAAAGTATTGGTGAATGTTCCCGGATCTTCATATGGAATCAAGACCCTCTCCATTTATTATTTCCGATTTTTCATATTGCATAAAAATGTGCATGATGGTTCATGCTTGTTTAATTCCCTTACAATTTGAAAACAGTTCGTTTTAGTGAAAGAGAATCACATGGCGATGGCCAGTTTGTCCAAAAATAATTGATGACCCATGATGCATCCATCCACACAATCAAATTTCCTGTTTCTCAATTTCTGTTTTCATTATTTTTGCTCTGCTTTTCTACTACTAACAAATTTTCTGGGCGCTTCACGCTTTTCTACTAATAACAATTTTTTGAGTGTTGCATGCCAATTTAAAAACAATCCAATTTTGTGAAAGATTAGTTGAAAGTTACACAACATAATCACATGGTGATGGCCAGTTTATCCTAGAGATATTTGTTGAGGAATCAATTTTCGTTTTTCTCAATTTCTTTATTCATTATTTTACTTATATGGTTTTAATAAACATGCTAGACCCAAAACAATCCTTATTTGATCCTCTGCAACTAATAACAGGGAAATAGTCATGTTTCGTTTCGTAGTGGCGTGGCAACCGACTCGCCACGCCTGTGGTGTGGTGGTGGTTAGATAAATTGTTAAGATTGAATGGATACAGACTTAAATCGTTAACATAATCACTGTCTTTATAAGTATACCAAGTACTCTCAATATATCTTAGAGTTGAAATGCAGGAATATCCAGAATAATTCACTCTATATTAGAGTTTGCACAAAATTGATGAAAACTCAAATATAAGGAAGGGAGTCTGAAATTTTATTAAAGAGGGTATGTGTTTTGTGATGTCATTTCTGAGTTATGAATGATTTATTTATAGGTCATGTTGGTGTTGTATGACAAGATTACAATCAATATTGATGAAACAACATTCTTTCAACAACACTTTTATCAACGGATGCATGATTTCGCCTACAATAAGAAGCAAGAGAGAAAGAGAGTCTTGTTCAAGAGAGAAAAGTAATCTTCATAGAGTGTTTTTTTAGAGAAATAGTGAGCCAATATATGAGAGTATTTCTTGTAAATTGAGAGATACATTGTTGAGATTCCTAATTGTGGGCATTTGGAGAATGGTATTCCTATCATTGCTTGAAACAATTCATAACAAGACTATATAAAGTATGTTATCCAATAGGATCATCAAATTTGAACACTTACGACACACGAAAATGTATGTTCTATAACTCTAAAATACATCCAAAATATATATCATGTTTTGCAATTGCACCTTGCAGATACATTCAACAAACATTCCACGTCCCGTTTCATATCCAACTACTATCGTACAAAATTTGGATTGAGTCAGTAGATAAAACCACAGAACAAATTTATTGCCATCTTCCAAAATAATTGCATCACGAAGAAACCCATTTCTTGTGAAGAACTTGCTGTATTTTTAACATAAACTGAACTTTCTGACAGTGCAGAGTTATTAAAAAATCATTAGCTGAGACTATGAATATAGGATATGTGATTATAAGATGCGCATAAAATTCATATAGATGACTTGATCAAATAACTATTTGGTAAGAGCTGTACAAACTGTTAGTAAGTATAGGATAAGTATTTTTAGTATCGTCTCCTCAGGGATTGATGCGATATTATCGCCGTTCTACAGCTTAGTGTATTTTGAGTTAAGGTTTTGGATGTTTTTAGTGTCATGAAAGATAAATAGCATGAAAAGAAATTAAAGACAATAACTTAGGATTTAAAAACGGTTTGGTAAAACTGTGTCAAGATTAGTGTTCATTAGTTTGCTTCATATGTACTCTAATGATTATATATATGAACCTATTCATGATTAATACAATCACGTATCCTCTCGATACCGTTTATCTCTAAAGCAATATCGTGATTATTATCATATTCACCGTCAGATGATCTCTCATGCCGACAATCAACATGATAATCTTAAAAGCTTGATACTTGTGATTATCAACTCACAAATCTATCTCTAGAGTTTGTTTATTGATAGATGAATATCTTTTAGGTCTAGCTTTGAAACATATCTCTCAATAATGATCCAAAACAACAAATGAAACATAAATAACAAGATATTCACCATGTATTAATCATTAACCAAGTTCATACATAATAGATCAAAGAAAGTACATATTTACAAACTAACTACCTCTAATCTTGACACAAGATGAAAATTAGCCCTCCATATCCATGGAAGCTTCAACAACAAGCAACAAACCAAGATTTAGTGACATCAAACTCAAGAAGATCAAAGAAAGATGTTTGGAAATCTTGATTTTCTCTTAAGAAAAATGGTTTTTTCTCTTCTTCTCTTGCCCTAACTTTTCTTCCAAGTGTGTGTTATGATAATAACTATGCTAACCACTCTTAATCATCAATTTTATGTGGCTAAGAATAAATGTTGAAAAAGTAGGTCCGCTGAGCGGAGCAGGTCCGCTGAGCGGAGCAGTAAAAATATCTACTTTGTCTTCAAGGTCCGCTGAGCGGAGCAGGTCCGCTGAGCGGAGGTAATTTTTCACTTGTCCCTGCCCATGTCCGCTTCAACTCCGCTGAGCGAACTTTCTTGTGGGAAATCTCTGCCTGGGTCCGCTTCAACTCTGCTGAGCGGAGCTTCTTGCACAAAAATTCCTCTTTTGGCTTTCCAACCTCATTGCAAGCTTGTTTTGACTATTCTTTTCATTCCATCTTGCCCAAAAATTGTTGAAACCTAAAGAAAACATTACAAGAGTTAATAAATTAACTAACTTTAGAAAATAAACACAAAGTTATTTATTTACATACTATTATATCAAAAGGTGATCAAATTTGGCACAAGAGTTTCAGAAATACCATAAAACTTATATACAAACTATACACAATTGGGATTCTAACACAAACCCAGGTCCTGTTTGTAAGGCAAGAGATGAATAAAAAACCAAAAAGCACCACAGTTAAGAAAAAAGGAATTTGATTACCTGAGCTAGACCATCTCCTGGCAGCTGGCTCAACTTCAACACCAAAAATTGATCTTCATGGAAAAATATTCCTTCTTTCCTCCTGAAAAAGATACCGTCGCTTTGAGTTGACAACAATCACGAGAAGCCTCAGTTCTCCAATTAGACACACATCTTGTGCTTCACTCAAGAGGAGTATAATAGATTCTCAAATATTCTCTCAAAGGATACCATTTTGCGTCAGGTAGTGTCCTTTAAACTCTTTGAATATTTAAGAATCTATCTTCCTCTTTGAGAAAAGCACAAATATGTGCCTTATTGCAGAACTTTTCCAAACTTCCCCAAGCGCCGACACCTTTGACAGGAGGAAGGAATGAATACTTTGTTCTACACTACATCAATAAAGGCATTGGAATTGTTGAAATTGCCCATTGGAATTGATAGAATAAAGATGGGAGTATGATACAAGAGAAAAGAATTCACATGACAATCCATGTGGATTTTATGTAGCTAAAGAAACGGGTATGGGGTTGTTTAAGGGAGCATATCAACAACTTTTAAGGGAAAAACAACCCATTTGGTATTAGTAATACACAATAGATTAATTATGTATATGTGTGGAGAATATGATAGAAAAAAGAAAGAGAGTGAGAGTTGAGAATGGTGTATGGGTTCAATTTATAGTGCTCCAACTCGTGAAACATGCTGTAACTTCTGTGCTCTAACACGTGAAACATGTGCACCTGATGCTCCTAAACTCCAACACACCAAACACGTGCTCATGAAGTTGGGTGAAGAAGGTCAAGGTTGAAACTTTGAAGCAAAGGGGTTACAAAAGGGGAAGAGAAGAGAAATGAAGAAAAATATTGGATTTCAATTGAATGAGAAAACCTTGGATTTTTAATATTAATTTATTTTTTCTTTTAACTATAAGGAATTGATGCAAAACTAGTCTTTTAACAAAATATAATTTATCTGTATCAAAATATAAATTATAAACCCATGTTTAGAAAGAAACTAATTATTTTTAACACAATATATTGCCAAGGCAAATAAATTCATATTAATCTGTAATACATTTTTCAACAATGATCTATAGTACAATCTTTAAATTCTACGGCACCTGAAAATTATATATAATAAAGAGAAATACAAAATTACTTTTTCTAATTGTAAACAAACCAAAATAACTTGTGCTTTTTCTTAAAAATCTAAAAAATATCATCTTCAAATCACTGTATAACAAAATCACTTTTAGTGTTGTTCTGGTCTACAAAATTTTCTAGTCTATTTTTGTCTGTAATCTGCGTATTCAGTATTCACAATATCATTCTAAAATTGATGTATAGTTCAGATGAATTTTCATAAGACGTATGATATGGTGGAATGATCGACCCTCCATCACATTATGATAGAGTTGGGTTTCTTGCATATCTACATTAACTGGACTATGACTTGTGTGACAACAGTGTCTTTTGTTCGGTTGAGGAGGAAAATTCAGCTCACTTGTTCTTGGAGTGTTCTATCACTAAGTTGGTTGGGAAAAATGTTTTTATTTGGTTGGGCATAGGGCTGTATATGGAAGGTGTTAGGATATTTGTTTGGGCCTTAGGCCAAACCAAATAAGTATGAGTTGGTTCAATTAGTTAGTTTTTATTTCCCAAATAATTAGGAGTAGCTCGTTTAGTTAGTTTTTATTCTTCAAATAAATAGGAATTGACTTAGTTAATATTCCCCGTATAAATAGGAGTGTATGAGACAGTAGCTAGTATAATTATTTTTACTTTTTATTTATAGATTAGGGTTGGGCATTGAGAGAATTCTTTCTCTGATTGAGGAGCAGTAACTCAGGAAATTCATTTTGTTTTCACATTCATTAATAAAATAATTCTCTCTATCTTACCTCTATTCTATCAATTAGTCCGACCTACCATTATTGATGCTCAGAGCTCCTAAGATAGTCGATCGTATTTCTGCAGTGGAAGAACAGTTGAGAAGTGTTGAGGCTAGCATCGTTGCGTTACGAGAGTTCATTGGTGTTGAGATTCAACGTGCAATAGCTAATCGCGACGTGTCGCAGCCAAGTGGTGTGACAATTACCTCACCGTTGGATGAGTTTCATTTATCTGCGAAGAAGGTGGAGTTACTGGCATTTACTGGTGACGATCTGGTTGCATGGATCACTCGGGCATAGACATACTTTGAGGTACAACGAATTTCGCAAGATGTTCGTATTTAGTTGACGAAATTGAGCATGGAAGGCCCTACTATCTATTGGGTTAACCTATGGCATGATTCAATAGAGGAACTGTCATGGGAGAACCTCTGTGAGGCGATGATGGCTCGATTTGATGGTGGGTGTTTGGGGAATCCTTTTGAGGAGTTAAAAGAACTAAAACAATCAGGATCAGTAGAGGAATACATTGCTGAATCTGAATTGTATTCTTCACAGTGTGGTTGTTTTCCAGAGCAACCGTTTCTTGGTGTTTTCATTGTTGGGTTATGTCATGATATTCGCTATCGGGTGTATACTTTCAAGCCTCGTAACCGTTACTCAGAAATGCAATTGGCTCGTGATGTTGAAAGTGAATTTGCGGTGGCTTCTGGTTAAGGTTCTCGATCAGATTACAAGCAGGGTCATGGCTCTTGGGAAAAATCTCAAAAACCTACTTGGCCTTTTCGTGAAGGGGAAGGGAACGAATCTGCAATTCAGAATCAGACTAATATCTATTTGGGCAGAACGCCTACTGGTTTCGGTTCGATATCTCAAACTGGGTCAACACGCCCTGTAACATCCCAAATCTACCCGATAAATTATACAGAAAATCATAGTATAAATTCCAAACAAGTTCATTTGAGGTATCACATATTCGTCATCTCAAAAACATTTACGGCTTACTTGCCTTCATATAGATACATAGCACAAGAGTTTAAAACGATAATCAAATCATTATTCAAAAGTCACTTTGTTTCAAATTAAACAATTAACTCGCAGCGGAATCATCAAACTTCATAAATATTCAAATCAAGTTGTAGCATCATTGCACGGTAACTTTAAGTTACAATTTAAAACATAATTCACTTTAAAAATTCAACAAACAAAATAATAAATAAAACAATCGCTTTATCCCTCCGAGTGCTACGTATCAGAGAAAGACACTAACTCGACTAACAGCAACTAGAGACTTCATAAAGTCACTTCAAACTTCCACCGCTATCTTGAGTACCTGCCCATTTCCTATGGAAGGGAAACATCATTCAGAAGGGTGAGATATCCAACAATTTAAACAACCGTACGATAAATAATATATTAAGATTAGATCATACAATTTCACCACTTCATACTTATTCAAACAACAGGTATAATAACAAATAGCAACAACGGTTATAATAATTATTTACCAATAACAAGTATAATAACAATTATCAACAACAAGTATAACAAAAACAACTTATAACAACAACAGCAAAAACAACAACAACAATGTAATAACAACAACTTCAAATGCGACTCAACTGTGCAAATGCATGTGGTACCATTGGAGCAGAACTCCCAACTTAAACATATGTCAGGTTATCGAGGCATTTCAACTTAAACAGGTGCCATCAAGGCCAACTTAAACAGGTGCCGTCAAGGTCAACTTAAACGGGTGCCGTCAAGGCCAACTTAAACATTTTGCCAATCCAGGCCAACGTAATATGCAAATGTATGCATGCAACAATAACAACAACTACAACGTCACAACACAACAATGCAACAACCGCAAACAACTTAATCAACCTTGGCCATAAGACCTGCAACTTAATCAACGCATCATCAATAACTTAAACAACATTGGCCATAAGACCTACAACTTAATCAACATATCAACAACATCCAGAACAACAGCAACGAAAACAACAACTTAAACATGCATCAATTGCATCAACTTAATCATTACAAAACAACCCCTAAACATCTAGGTACTAATTCTTCAATTTATTAATTAATCTACTACCAAGAATTCTTATCATTCTAATTCCAATTCTACTATTCGTTAATTCTATTATTAATTCCAATTATGCTACTAATTCAGCCTGCTACATATATCATCGTTATTACTACTGCTATTTCTTCTTCACACCAATTCTATCTTTATACAACTTAATCCATTAACTACATATCTCATCACTAAGAATCATCACTATGATTTCTACTAATTAAATTAATTAATTCCAACGGTATAATATTCTAATTAGTTTAAACCAATTTCTTCACTAATAATAATTATAATTCTTCTCAAGTTAATCCTACTTAGGCTTGATCCCAACAACCAACATAAAACATCAACAACCAGAAATCAAAACATATTTCTAAAACTCGTATAGCACGCGCCGCGAACCTCTCTTTGCGCCACGAACACCACAGAAACCTTCAGTTTGCGCCGCGTCCAAACCTTGGCGCTTACCTGCGCTGACAGCATCTTCCAACAAAATTAAAACTCAATTTTCTTCCTTCGATTCCAGTACAACTCAATTTCAACCATCACAGGAACAGAGCAATATTATAGTTATACTCCACCAACATCTAGCAATTTTCTACAACTAATTCCTCAATAATACAATCAATTTTATAACCTTATTCACCGACGTCAATCAATTTCTACATTCAATAATACAATCACAACACATAAAACAGAGGCAATCATACAACCATAACCCCCATATATCATTCATCATAATCCCGTTTATAGAGCTAGGACCCCACCCTTACCTTGGATATGAGATTGCTTTACTCTCCCGGTTGTCATAGCTTATGCCGCCACTTCCAACTTTTCTCCGAAAATATTTTCTAACAACGTGCAGAGACTCACCAAAAACCTCTACGAGTCTGGAACGTTGTGTCCAAGAACCGCGACGATCCAACGGTTGGATTGGGAGAAATGTTTGTTTTACTAAGGTGTCTCACTGCAGAAACTTGCTGTGAAAATTGGACTTCCTCTAGCTTTTCTCTTCCGCCATGGCTCCCTCCTTCACCTCTCCTCCAAACCCTATTCCTCTTTGTGTTATGATAGCTCTTCCTTCTTCCAATTCTAAATCCAACATAGTAAGGTTATTTTCTTCAATCACTTAAATAACTTAATTGGGCCTAAGTGACATACCCCCTCCTTACTCAACAACAACTCAAATTAAACCCAAAGTTATTTTTAAGCTCATTAATAAAATAACATTTCAACTTTATTTCACCAAATTGATCCGATTAATTATCATGTCAACTTAATAAAATAATTCCGACTTCGTCGATAAAATTCGAATTAAATACAAATAGTCCAATATTAATAATAATATTATTTCTACTATTATTTCTTCAACGAAATCAACTTTATTCATTCTCCGACTAACCAAATAAAATCCGACTTTAACTTAATAATCCAAATACACTTCCCAAAATAATACCGACAATTCCGATTGATCCACGAACTTCGATTAAATCCAATGATTAAATTCTTAAATAATTTAATTAACTAATTAATTAAATTCGGGGCGTTACAACTCTACCAATTCTATAGAATCTTCCCGCCCAAATTTAGGTCATGATTCACGCTGTCACTCTCATAGTGTTTGCCATTTATCTTGGGGGATGATGAAATTGTCAACGATGAAGGAGATATTATGGTGTTTGAGGCTGAGTCGGAAGAAGAGCTCGCACAAGAGGAATTAGAATGTAAAACCATGGGACTGTTTGGTGTTTCCACTAATCCAACCCAGGTCCAGACGATGAAATTGGAGGGATTTTTACAAGGTGCATCTATTTTGGTTCTTATTGACAGTGGAGCCACACATAATTTCATATTCCCTAAGGTGGTTGAAGCCCTTGGATTTCCTATGGTGCCTTCTAATCCTTTGGGTGTTAAGTTAGGAGACAGTCATTGTGTCCTGTAACACCCCTCTAATAACCCGCGGCATTTAAGCAAATATTAATCAGAGTAAACATGCAAGAGGTGTCACAATTCATAAAATAAAGAATACACACATTCGGCACATGTCATGCATTCACTGAAACATCTGAAATTATAACTCATTAAATAAAATCATGTTTACACAGCGGAATTGAATTATCAAGTCAACATTCATCATTAATGTATCAGACTTCAAACAACATAACAAATAGAGTTATAATCAAAACTCCAAAACAACGCGTTCCCAGTGTTACATCTACCAGAGCATGACACCGACACAAAAACTAAAAACTGACTTATGAGCTAATCCTCACCAAGTCGCGCCGCTATTCTTAATCTGAAAATGACAACAAGTAAGGGTGAGTCTCATCACAGTTAACCAATGTTATTGCATCATAAATAATAACATATCATAGTTATACCATTCACCCAATTGTTTCATATTCAGACAAATCGTCATCACACACCCACAAACGTCATATCATCACATAACATACATAAATCATGTTATAAAAATTATGCATATGAATGTAACTGACACTATGCATGTGGTACCAACATCATCAATGGGAAAACCCACCGACCGATCTATCATCATCCAGATACGGCCCTGCCAGCACAGATTCTACACAATGGGAATCTTGCCCTTCACTGAATCCTCTCATCTTTAGGATACAGCCCTCAACAATGATTAAGAATGCATGCAAACACAAATATATATATATATATATATATATATATATATATATATATATAACATACCAACATCATCATCTCACTATGAGTAGCATCATCTATACTCATACATCATCATTCATCATCATCATCATCATCATTAACAAGTATGTTCATATATATATATATATATATGTACAATTGCATCATTCAATCAAATCATATAACAATAAATCATACAAATTCGTCAGTTCGAAAGTTACATGCCATTAACCTTCAAAAATCATAAAACAACAAAAATATGCAAGTCACGCTGGCCATACGCGTACCAGCAGAGCCAACAATTCACAACACACACACCATACGCGTACCATACGCATATGAGCAGAACCTCATTTTCAGACAAATCATACACACCATACGTGTATCATACGCGTATCACTTCCCCATACATGTATCATATGCGTATCACTTCCCCATACACGTATCATACACGTATCATACGCGTATCAACAGCATCTTCCCAAAATCTGCAACTTACCCATTCGTCTTCCTCGCGAATTCATTTGTACAGCCTGCGATTTGGGTCTCAAAACCAGAAATTCCACATTCTAAACAACATAGAATTCACCCAACATCAATAGTACATGATTCTACAATCGATTTTACTCATCACAACCTAAATCTACTCAGTTATTAGGGATTAACAGTCACAATTTTCAATCCAATTGATGAACACAAACAGTAAAATTCATAATATAGAATCAATGGATCCAACAATATCCCTAATCCATACTATCACCTATAATACGATAATAAAGATTAAACGGAGAATCTCCCCTTACCTTAGATAAGAGTTCTTGATTCTTGGTCTCTCCCTCTACAGTTCTCCTTCATGTTCCTCGTTCCCAAGACTTCTGTTCTTTCACGTTCTTTCTTTGTTTCCCAATTCCCAAATTGTTTTATGAAAATAATAATAAAATTAGTAAAAGAGTTATGATATCACACCCCCTTCTTTCACTATTTCCTCACATGGCCCAAATGCCATAAACCATTATTTTCTATTATTTCCACAAAATCTTTATAATTCTAATTATTAATTCCATATTCCAATTAAATTAATATTAAAATTATACGGGTGTTACATGTCCTAACTTGGGTAGATGCAATGGAATTCAGGTGAAAGTGGGAGCGGTGCAAATTTGTTTTGATGCGTATGTGCTGGAGTTAGGAGGTGTGGACTTGATTTTCGAAGTTGTGTGGCTAGAAACTTTGGGGAAGGTGACCATGGATTGGAAAGAAATGTCTATGGTTGTCATACCCCAAATTTGTCCTACCCCTTTAACTTTCTAACTGGCTTAAGTTTCTCATTCATGTACATACCTCCACTAGGTCATCTAACACATCATGCATCATTAATCAATAAACTTGGCATCGAGATCAATGACTTGGGAGATTGGGGAGTCCCTATGGTTTTGAGGCTCTCATCTTCATTCAAAGTTGGCTCAATTGGCTTCTTCATCAATCATGGTTTATGGAATTGGGATTCTGTGTTATTAGGCATCATGGACCTGGTTCTTCATCAAAATACAAAGGCTATCTCTCATTTCCATCATTTCAAGAGTTTCCTATCTTCATTGTGCATCTCAAAAAAGTGAATCAGGATTTGTAGCTTACGGTGAGGATGAATGTCATTTGTTAAGAAATATTCGTCAAAGCTATGGCATAGAACTTGAGGATTCGTTATAACGGATGCACCATTGTCCTTTAAGATGAATTTGTTTGAGTAAAGGGCATATCACTTAAAGTTTGAGAGTGGAAGACATATTTCCATTAAACTGGAGATAAAGACTCATTAGTGATTGCGAGATACCATGAATCCATAGTATTCAAGAGCAAATGATTACTCAAAAAATAAGTGGAAAGTTACATTTTAATATTCAATCCAATCCAAATGGTGAATTACAAGTTCAAATGGTGTATTACAAGCTCATTCAAATGGAAAATGATTCATAAAAGGGAATGATTCATAAAAGGGAATGATTCATAAAAGAGAGAGTCATTACAAGTTTCAACCATATTACATAAAAACTACACAAAGAGTCCAATATCCATTACAAAGAACCAAACTACAAAAAAGGATCTCATAAAAACATTCCCAATCCTACTCTACTGTTTCTACAATTTTGGAAAAAAAAAAGAAATGATACATCACATGAGTACTTCTAAGCATATGGTCTATAAACTCCATTGTACAGGTACAAATCTCCAAACCTACTTCCATGGGCTCTGTTAACTTTCAAGTAGAGAATCCTGCACCATATTGTAACAACAATTCCAGACCTGCACATATAAGCTACGCCCTGCAATTCAACACACCAAGTCTGCCAGGCCTGCATTAAAGAGAATAAAGAGCTGTCATTCAAAATTGATTCGGTATTACAGCCAAGAGCAAATCAAGTCAAACAAAAAAAGAAGAACATAACAGGTTTAAGCCTAACAGTCCCGCATCAGTCGAAGAACGAACCACAACATGTCATCATAGAATCAAGGCGTATTAAAGAATAAATTCACAGTTTCGACAGCATGCTACCAGCCCCTTAACATAACCAAGCTTCACTGAGTTCAATACCAAAAAGGGATCCCATTACTTCAATTCAAACCAAAATCAGTTTACACTCCTAACAAAAACCAGTTAATTGATAAGTCATCACCTTTTAATCCACCAAAACAGAATTCTAACAACCTACTAACTAACTCCTAACAACTTCCAACCACAAAAACAGTTTTGTAACTAACTTCTAACCAATCTAACTAACTGAATCAGAACTACAACTAATCCCAACCATTTTGTAACAGAAAAATAACTGTCAACATAACTATTTTGTAACCACCTAACAAGCTCATAACAGAAAGAGAGGGGAGGGACTGGAGAAAAGATTAGAAAACCAACCTGAGAGCCGATTCTGTAGAGGGGAACTTGGCTTCACTTCAAGGTCTCTGGCTTCTTCATTCTGATCATGACCTTCACATAACATCTTCACTTCAATCACCCTTCGATCTCCTTCAGTTTTCAATTCTTCATCTCTCCAATTCTTCACATCTTCATCCCATCTTTCTCATCTTCATCTTATTCTCCCAGCTTCATCTTCATTACTTCACAATCTTCAACCTCTCCACACTCAACCACCTTCATTCACCATCTCAAAATCTCAGAACAAAAATCATCTCACGAAACTCACCACAACATCACCCTCTTCATCACCTTCCGAATCACCATTCATCATCACATATCATCTTCATCTCCTTTAATCTTCATCATCTCTACAATCTCCAGAACAGAAAACCAATCACTATCATAACAGAAAGTAGAAGGAGAAGAAACATAACAGAAAAAGAAGAAACGTAACAAACTCTTGAAGAAGCTCTCTCTCTGAACCGAATCTTCTTCGTCATCTTCATCATGCTTCAATCATAACTCTATGAGCGAATCTTCTTCACCTTGAATTCAACGCAAGAACAACAACGAACATCGCAAGAGCGCAATAACGTTCACGCATCAAGAGATTCAAGAAAGAGACGAAGGAGTGAGGAGAAGGTTCAACGCGTGCATACTTGATATCTTCCTCTGGCTTTCTCGTCACTCTCCTTCGAAGCATCGACGCGGTAGCAGATCGGAAAAGATGAAAACAAATTGAGACCGGTGAGGACGGTGGTGACGCCGTAGAGTTCTGATCGGAGAAGGGACTGATGAAATACGTGAGAGGACGGAAGAGACGAAGGTTCATCGGAAAGCTTTCGCCGTCGCCGCTGAAGCCGGAGAAAGATCATTCGAGGAATTTGAAAGGTCACCTAACATTTTACCCTAATCCTCTTTTTCAGTTTTTTTCCTTTTTAATTTTTAATCTATATTTTCTTTTATCACATTTTAAATTCTGTAAAAAAATAAAATAATAAATAATGAACAACAAAAACAACCATGGGTCATGCGAATTTCTAATCACACCCTCTGAATCTGGGCCCAAATGCGTATTAACTAAGCTTCAGTTCCTTTTGAATTTACTAACACACCCCCTGGCTGACAGATTTTGAGAATGTTTAGAAATTGTTTTTTTCTCTAAATTTTGACTTGTAATTCAGTTTCCACTGAAATAAAAAATAAATAAAAATAGATTTTAAGTAGGATTTTGTGTGTACATAATTGGGATATATTTTTTTTATATTTTTAGAAATTGTTTTGTCACCTCCAATAAATCATTTACTTTGGTATGTTCATGTTTCTTTCGGTTTTGATAGATTTCGCAAAGTGATTTCGTTTAATACCTTAGGATTAGAATTTAACTACCAATTTTTGTAGGATTTCTGTAGACTAACCCATGATGTTGTGTATAAAAAACGAATTCCTAATTCTTTGTTTTGATTGATATTTGGTTAGCTTTGTTTAACTCGATTAATATGCGTTTCCATTAGACAATTGTGACGTTTGTGTTCTCAAATTAAAATGTATTCATGCAATAATGTTGGTTCCTTTTTACATATAATTAGGGATGTTTAGAGGTCCTAAAACCTGGAATTGAAAATTTTAAATCATGTTTTCCCATTTTACTCGATTTTTCTTTCTCACATGTAAATAACTTGTTTTTTGTTGACGATTGCACCGTAACTTGTACAAATGACCCGCAATTTTGTGTGAAACCCCTTGGCATGATTTTGTGATTGTTTAGGCATCTAGTAAAGGCTATTTGCTACTGACTTGTACCATTTGATTACATGTTTCTAACTTCATTCACAATTTGAAACCGTTTAGCTAGTATTAACCTAGTGTTGTCTAGTTTTGGTTAGAGTTTCGTATTGCTTCATGCTAATTGACTAATATAGATTAATATAGGATATTAGAACTAGATGATTGAGTTTGCTACTGACTTGAGTCCTAGATCATTGTGTTCACTTGCTTTTGCTTTGATTAATTGATGTTTGCCCGCTAATTGGTAAGTAACGATGCATGCGATGCTTTGACGACTTCTTGTGGATGTTTTTGTAGGGTACCGTGATGCTTTTGTATTCGATTTGGGACATTCAATCCCATGTTTTGCTACTGACTTGGAGCTTCTTTCTCTTGTTTCCATGCTTAGCCTCTCATTTCTTGCTTTGATGTTGCTTATTCCTTACTATTGCTTGCCATGTTCCCTTAGACTCTTCCTCCTTTGTTAAGAGGGAATTGAGATAGGATAGTTATCCTCAACATTAGGTTCCCTTTGTACATAAACAACACTTAGATTAGAATTTAGGATTAGTTCCCTCTTTCATTCTTTTTCTTTTCAACTTTTAAAATACTTAATAAAAGGAAGATGCGAATCACAATAAGAAAGTGATAGAGAAATGAGTGGGATTCATTCCCTAATCTATTTCTCAATCGCTTAGTGGCATAGAAACGAGTGGGATTCATTCCCTAATCTGTTTCTCGGTCACTACTTAATGGGAGAGGAACGAGTGGGATTCATTCCCTAATCTGTTTCTCAAACATTAATTAATGGGAGAGAAATGAGTGAGATTCATTCTCTAATCTGTTTCTCAAACATTACATAATGGGATGGAAGCGAGTGGGATTCATTCCCTAATCTGCTTCTCGATCATTATACATTTTATGTGATTCGAATCGTGAAGTAAATTCCCTTAAAAAATACACAACCAAAAACACTTTAAAACATCTAACAATGGTTCAAATTCAAAACAAAGTAGAGAAAGTGGTGAGTGGCCCGGTATTGGGAACTGTTCATCACTCATCTACCCTAAAAGACACAAACCAAGCATTTCTTTTCCTTTTGCCTCGTTGGCACCTAAGGGCAATGTCATTTCCGCTCGTACGCATCGTAGGCGATCCCTTATGCAAGAGCGCGAACGTTGACTCCGCCCAATTAAAAAACACAAAAACAAACAGAAAATCATGAGCCGAACTACGGCGCTCTGATTCCTGAAAAGGATACGTAGGCATCAAGTTGCGGGGCTTGAACGAGCACATTTGTAAATAATTCCTTCTTTTCCCCGTATTTCTTTTGCATTCATTCGCATGTAGGCATAGACATAGTACACACCCTTTAGATAGAAACAAACATAGGTGGATACCATCGAGTAAGATGGGCGCGAGGGGTGCTAATACCTTCCCCTTGCGTAACCGACTCCCGTACCTTGATTCTCTGGTCGCAAGACCCTGTTCCTTCCTTTGTTAGGTTTTCTGATATTCCTTTCCCTTATGGGATAAATATATTGGTGGCGACTCTGTTCATTTTTCGCGAGCGTGCGACAGCTGGCGACTCTGCTGGGGACGTTGCTAGACCTGTTGCTGGTCCATCCTTAGTGAGTCGATCCTAGCCTGCGTTTGTTTGTTTATTTACTGGGTGTTTACTTGTTTTTATGTCTATACCTTATATATATATATATGTTTGCATGCTTATTCTTTGCCTGCATATCATGTTTATTTCTGTTTGCACATCATGCATATGGATTATATTCTGTGTTCCTTGGGGTCTTCTGTTCTGTTTTGCAGGTGGGGGGTTTGTATGAGGTAAAAGGCCCACTACCCAGGCCAAGTGACACATAGGATTAGCGTGGATGCTCATGTTGACTACCGTAGCGCTTGCTATGGATGAGTTCAATATGAGGTACCACAACTGGGCGAGGTTCTTTCATGGAACACTGTGTCTGGCATGCTTGTTGCCTCAAACACTTTGTACCCCATGGGAACTGTAGACCCTAGTGACCATTAGGGACCACCTGTCCGTGTCTAGAATTCATACCCGTGAGTTTGGGGTGGGACAGGAAACCTTGGCTCCTACATACCATTACTTCTTCATACTCGAGGTTGGACCTTTATTTGGTCTATTCTCATGGTGCTTGATATTCTGGTATTCAAAAAAGGCGTCGAACCTTTGATCCTGTGACATTTGGCCTGCAAGGAGGTTTTACATCAGTCATTCAGAGGATTGCACAGATTGCTACTCAGATTATATGGACCTTGATCCCATGCCTTTGCATTGCATAACATCATTCCTTCATCCACTTCATTTGTGGGGGATTCTAAAGTCTATTTTCAAAAAAAAAAGAAAAAGAAAAAAGAAAATAGAAAATCAGAAAAAAAGAAAAGAAAAGATATTCTATACAAAAAAAAAAACCTTGATTCCAAAAAGAGATAAAAAAAAGAAAATGGAAGTGTGAAAAGACTTTAGGATCTCTCATACATGAAACATGCATTCATACTATCATGCATTTCATGGTTCTATCAGAAGCTTATGGGGGCCCTTTCTACTCAGATTCTGGCTTCGACAACAAAATTGACTTCTCACCGCTATGTGCTTGAAAATTAACAATGGAACAACTCCGTGGGGTTTTGACTGAAATGAGAACAGAAATGGAGACTGACATGAATCAATGAATGGAGGTAATTCAAGCGTTTTCTCTTTGAAAAGAAGAATTAAGACAAGTTCCTCAGAAGTCAAATGCAAATGTTAATGTCACCTCAAAAGAAAGTCCTATGAATCAGAATGTTTGATTGTTGAGATTCTTATCACTCTTAAGGAGGAAACACATCATGAGAACAATTTGATCATTGAAGTCTTCAAGTTCCCGATTATTGAAGTCGAAAAAAGATTCCACCTCTTGAAGAAAAGGTTAAAGGTCATAGAAGGTCGTGACTCCATCGACTTATACTTTGTTGGTTTGAGCCTAGTGCCTGATATCAAGAATTCCAAGGGTCATTTACTCTCACTCCGAATGGCTTGGATATTGAAGCTAAAGAGGTAATCATCTCCTGTACATGTGTGGAAGTTGCTTGGGGCTCCCGATCGAGGGATAAGCAAGACGTATTCTTATCTTGAGCATTGCGCCATATTGCTTTGCTCGAATCCTTAAAAGCATCACAAATTCCTGGGTGACTTCGTAAGAATCTTCTTCCATGTGATAATCAAGAGTGTTCTTCACGATGCTTCTCATTCTCAAGGTTCTACTTCATATATCAGTTTCCTTTTCTCAGGATCTCCTTCTCAGTGGCCATGCTAGTTAACAGAGACAAGAAGAATATGAGAAACAAATTGATGTGATTCTATTGCCTTGTGCCCATTCACTTTCCTGTTTGTTGGAATTTCAGTTAGTAACTCTCCTGAGTTTGATGACCGTACCAAATTCTTTCCACTTATGATGGCGATTACTATTCTAGCAACTATGTTTGGGGCTCCCGCACGAGGGATAAGCAAGACATACTCTTATCTTGAGCATTGCATCACTCGCATTGCTCGAATCCCTAAAGCAAGGCAAAAGTTTACAACTCTTGGGTGACTTTGTTGGAGTTCTCTTTTGAAGTAATCTGAAGTGTTTGGAAGGAACTGCAGAAAGTATTCAAGCTCAACAAGTCCAGACGGAGTCAAGTCTCCTCAACAACGACACCCATTTAGTTTCTTACTGCATTCTCATTTGTAACATTTCATTGTTTGTTTAAGCATTGCTAGCATGTAAAAACTTGTTAATTTCTGAATGAAAATAAAATACATTGTTTATGTTTGTCTTGAAGAAACCCATTCGTTTTCACTCATAAAATGTTTTGGCATTACGATACCAACTTTACTAATTGCTTGCTTATGCAAAAAGCTGAGGGAGAATGATGAAAGATAAAAATGAAAAATCTCTAATCATGTGTTTTCGAATAAAAACCCTACTGAGGATGTACAGGCATTGTTTCAAATCCCCAAACACCGGAGATATAAGGGAGATAGACCCTCGTTAACCCCTTTGAGCCTTGGAGAAGGAGTTTCTTTTCTAATCATAAAAACCCTTATTTTAACCTTGGGGCAGGGTAGTGTTCATTTAACTTGATCGAGTGTTCAAAACTCACCAAAAGGGTGTGCATCTAAGGATACAACAATGGTTACCCTTCAAAAGGTTGAGGAATGTCAAAACCGCAATGGTTATCTTTATTCCGTCGAAAGATCCCAAAAAGGGATCAAAACCACAATGGTTATTCCTCATCAATCAAGGACTCAGGCAGTCACAATCACTTTCAACAAATCAGAGATTCAAGATCACACAACCTTGTTTAAAAAAAAAAAGAGAAAAAAAGAAGAGCCCGCTAAGTCAACAACTTGAAAACAAGTGACTTAGGCAAAAGTTAGGGCATCCCGCTGGACCCCAAAATAAAATTCAAAAGAATTTGTCCAGGCAAAAGTTAGGGAAATAAAAGAGGAAAAAGCAAAGCAAAAGCGAAAAAACAAGGATTACAAAATAAAGATCCTCATCAAAAGAACAAAGTTGTATGATCAGACACCAAAAAAGAAACTAAGTGACTGCCATGTCCGAAAAAACCTCATTGATTCCTCAACCATTTCAAATTCCTTGTAAGGGATGAACACTCGTGTCGAGTTAACCGAACATAGGAATGGAGAACATCACGAAGGGGGTGGGTACAAATAATTTTGAGCCTAAAAATCCTTTGTTTTCTGAAAACCGTGAACCCGGCCAAGTTACAACCCTTAAAAGTCCTAATTGAAGTAGGGTTTATTTTGAGAACGCACTCCGACGAGATAGCGTTTAACTGACTCCCAATGAAGCGAGACTCATATCTATGTTGGTATCGTATGCCTGCTTTATCTTTCATGTGCGAAAAATTCGAGGTTATGTCAACTAGTGACCCATTCACGAGAGGTCGCAACCTCATTTCAATAAAAAAGGGTTTCTTTAAACTTCAAGGCTAACATAGGCTTTGCATTAGAATCATTCTTATAATTAACATTCTTTTGCATACAAAATATGTGCTTAACATCAAGGATATTACCATGATAAGAATCAGTAAGTAACTCGACCATGTCAAAGTACAAGAGACTTAAGAACTCCGAGGAGGAAAAGCTAATCATCTCAAATGTTGACCATCAAGGGGCAAGTCATCCAAAGAACTCCGTTGGGCATGAACAGTTAATGCTTTCCCTGATTACCTTGAAGGGAAGAGTTTGAAGACTCCGTTGAGCGTGGTAAAGTTGTTTCCATGTTTGTTTGACTTCAAAACAAAGAAAGCTTGAGGATTCTAGTAAGACGTACCTAATCAGGGGCAATTGAATCGAGGTTTGACCTCTCAAATGTGCAATCTAGGGCAATCACGTCAATAAATATCTTCAAGCTTCCTCCAATCTGGGGCAATCAAGTCGAGGATTCTCTCTCAATTTCAGTCAATCTGGGGCAATCACGTCGTGGAACCCCTCAAGTTCAGTCAATATGGGGCAGTCACGTCAAGGTTGGACAAATCTCTCCAAAGATCTTTTTGGGCAAATTCCTTTGAAAGTCATGAAGCTTGGGGCACACTCTTTTGAGTTATATTGTCTCTTCCCCGACCGTCGGAGTTTATTTCTCCTGGAAATTTGGTCTCTCCACAAGCATAGGAGTTTATTTCTCCTGAGAGTTTATTCCATTCCTCAAGCATAGGAGTTTATCTCTCCTAGGAGTTGTCCTACTTCCCTAACCAAGGCTCCTTATTTGGATTTCTCATCCCCAACATGGTGAATCGAGGGAATCTCCTCAAGCTGAAAATCCTCCAAGTAATGGCACATGGTGAGAAGTCAGAAGTTATTCTACACTCTACAAGTCAACAACCAGAAGGGGCATCTTGCAAATCAAAGTCCAATATCTATTGGCACCTGTACATAATTCTTAACACTAAGGGGATTCTCCCTGGTGTTTACCTCATTAATGCCTTTATTTGGCATTCTGCATATAGCGTTCACTGCATATAACATTGCATCCTCAAAAGCGTAGCATATCCGTCAAAGCGGATCATTACGCCATAGAAAAATTCAAACATGCATACAAAGCATAAGCCAGATAATACAAATCGATCCTCAATCAAGACAATGATACATCCCCACATAAAATGTCCTTACAAATTCCGATTGATATCTGCTACTCCATTACAAACCTCCTCCACCCACGGTGCTGATACATGGTTTTCTCAATCCCCAGCCTAAGTGTTTCCAATAATCTCCTTGTGGATCGTAGGTCCGTTGACCTTATCCTCATCTTTTTCATTCCTTGTGGATCGTAGGTCCGTTGACCTTATCCTCATCTTTTCATTCCTGTGGATCGTAGGTCTGTTGACCTTATCCTCATCTTTTGCATTCCTTGTGGATCGTAGGTCCGTTGACCTTATCCTCATCTTTTCATTCCTGTGGATCGTAGGTCCGTTGACCTTATCCTCATCTTTTGCATTCCTTGTGGATCGTAGGTCCGTTGACCTTATCCTCATCTTTTGCATTCCTTGTGGATCGTAGGTCCGTTGACCTTATCCTCATCTTTTCATTCCTGTGGATCGTAGGTCCGTTGACCTTATCCTCATCTTTTGCATTCCTTGTGGATCGTAGGTCCGTTGACCTTATCCTCATCCTTTTCATTCCTTGTGGATCGTAGGTCCGTTGACCTTATCCTCATTTTTTCATTCTTGTGGATCGTAGGTCCGTTGACCTTATCCTCATCTTTTGCATTCCTTGTGGATCGTAGGTCCGTTGACCTTATCCTCATTTTTTTCATTTCCTGTGGATCGTAGGTCCGTTGACCTTATCCTCATCTTTTTCATTTCCTGTGGATCGTAGGTCCGTTGACCTTATCCTCATCTTTTTTCATTTCTGAGTCAGTAGATCCTATCATTCCGTCGGACCCATACTTTCCAATCACAGTTTCATACAACAATCATTTCCATTGAGAACCTTGTATTGGCACCTTGGCTACGTTACAAGTTATCCCCATTCAATCCATTACTCACCATAAATTCTTCCATCAGAAAAAAACAAATTTCTCTTTCCCCAGCAGATATCAAAACAAAAATAAAAGAATAAAGATCACTCCATCTCCTCGGGACAAATTTCATGTCTTCGGTATTTAATCTTCTTCTACTTCGAATGTTTGAAAGGCTGGCGCCAATCTCACCTTCGAGTATAAGACGATTAAATAGGGGCAGCTGTCATACCCCAAATTTGTCCTACCCCTTTAACTTTCTAACTGGCTTAAGTTTCTCATTCATGTACATACCTCCACTAGGTCATCTAACACATCATGCATCATTAATCAATAAACTTGGCATCGAGATCAATGACTTGGGAGATTGGGGAGTCCTTATGGTTTTGAGGCTCTCATCTTCATTCAAAGTTGGCTCAATTGGCTTCTTCATCAATCATGGTTTATGGAATTGGGATTCTGTGTTATTAGGCATCATGGACCTGGTTCTTCATCAAAATACAAAGGCTATCTCTCATTTCCATCATTTCAAGAGTTTCCTATCTTCATTGTGCATCTCAAAAAAGTGAATCAGGATTTGTAGCTTACGGTGAGGATGAATGTCATTTGTTAAGAAATATTCGTCAAAGCTATGGCATAGAACTTGAGGATTCGTTATAACGGATGCACCATTGTCCTTTAAGATGAATTTGTTTGAGTAAAGGGCATATCACTTAAAGTTTGAGAGTGGAAGACATATTTCCATTAAACTGGAGATAAAGACTCATTAGTGATTGCGAGATACCATGAATCCATAGTATTCAAGAGCAAATGATTACTCAAAAAATAAGTGGAAAGTTACATTTTAATATTCAATCCAATCCAAATGGTGAATTACAAGTTCAAATGGTGTATTACAAGCTCATTCAAATGGAAAATGATTCATAAAAGGGAATGATTCATAAAAGGGAATGATTCATAAAAGAGAGAGTCATTACAAGTTTCAACCATATTACATAAAAACTACACAAAGAGTCCAATATCCATTACAAAGAACCAAACTACAAAAAAGGATCTCATAAAAACATTCCCAATCCTACTCTACTGTTTCTACAATTTTGGAAAAAAAAAAAGAAATGATACATCACATGAGTACTTCTAAGCATATGGTCTATAAACTCCATTGTACAGGTACAAATCTCCAAACCTACTTCCATGGGCTCTGTTAACTTTCAAGTAGAGAATCCTGCACCATATTGTAACAACAATTCCAGACCTGCACATATAAGCTACGCCCTGCAATTCAACACACCAAGTCTGCCAGGCCTGCATTAAAGAGAATAAAGAGCTGTCATTCAAAATTGATTCGGTATTACAGCCAAGAGCAAATCAAGTCAAACAAAAAAAGAAGAACATAACAGGTTTAAGCCTAACAGTCCCGCATCAGTCGAAGAACGAACCACAACATGTCATCATAGAATCAAGGCGTATTAAAGAATAAATTCACAGTTTCGACAGCATGCTACCAGCCCCTTAACATAACCAAGCTTCACTGAGTTCAATACCAAAAAGGGATCCCATTACTTCAATTCAAACCAAAATCAGTATACACTCCTAACAAAAACCAGTTAATTGATAAGTCATCACCTTTTAATCCACCAAAACAGAATTCTAACAACCTACTAACTAACTCCTAACAACTTCCAACCACAAAAACAGTTTTGTAACTAACTTCTAACCAATCTAACTAACTGAATCAGAACTACAACTAATCCCAACCATTTTGTAACAGAAAAATAACTGTCAACATAACTACTTTGTAACCACCTAACAAGCTCATAACAGAAAGAGAGGGGAGGGACTGGAGAAAAGATTAGAAAACCAACCTGAGAGCCGATTCTGTAGAGGGGAACTTGGCTTCACTTCAAGGTCTCTGGCTTCTTCATTCTGATCATGACCTTCACATAACATCTTCACTTCAATCACCCTTCGATCTCCTTCAGTTTTCAATTCTTCATCTCTCCAATTCTTCACATCTTCATCCCATCTTTCTCATCTTCATCTTATTCTCCCAGCTTCATCTTCATTACTTCACAATCTTCAACCTCTCCACACTCAACCACCTTCATTCACCATCTCAAAATCTCAGAACAAAAATCATCTCACGAAACTCACCACAACATCACCCTCTTCATCACCTTCCGAATCACCATTCATCATCACATATCATCTTCATCTCCTTTAATCTTCATCATCTCTACAATCTCCAGAACAGAAAACCAATCACTATCATAACAGAAAGTAGAGGGAGAAGAAACATAACAGAAAAAGAAGAAACGTAACAAACTCTTGAAGAAGCTCTCTCTCTGAACCGAATCTTCTTCGTCATCTTCATCATGCTTCAATCATAACTCTGTGAGCGAATCTTCTTCACCTTGAATTCAACGCAAGAACAACAACGAACATCGCAAGAGCGCAATAACGTTCACGCATCAAGAGATTCAAGAAAGAGACGAAGGAGTGAGGAGAAGGTTCAACGCGTGCATACTTGATATCTTCCTTTGGCTTTCTCGTCACTCTCCTTCGAAGCATCGACGCGGTAGCAGATCGGAAAAGATGAAAACAAATTGAGACCGGTGAGGACGGTGGTGACGCCGTAGAGTTCTGATCGGAGAAGGGACTGATGCAATACGTGAAAGGACGGAAGAGACGAAGGTTCATCGGAAAGCTTTCGCCGTCGCCGCTGAAGCCGGAGAAAGATCATTCGAGGAATTTGAAAGGTCACCTAACATTTTACCCTAATCCCCTTTTTCAATTTTTTTCCTTTTTAATTTTTAATCTATATTTTCTTTTATCACATTTTAAATTCTGTAAAAAAAAAAATAATAAATAATGAACAACAAAAACAACCATGGGTCATGCGAATTTCTAATCACACCCTCTGAATCTGGGCCCAAATGCGTATTAACTAAGCTTCAGTTCCTTTTGAATTTACTAACACACCCCCTGGCTGACAGATTTTGAGAATGTTTAGAAATTGTTTTTTTCTCTAAATTTTGACTTGTAATTCAGTTTCCACTGAAATAAAAAATAAATAAAAATAGATTTTAAGTAGGATTTTGTGTGTACATAATTGGGATATATTTTTTTTATATTTTTAGAAATTGTTTTGTCACCTCCAATAAATAATTTACTTTGGTATGTTCATGTTTCTTTCGGTTTTGATAGATTTCGCAAAGTGATTTCGTTTAATACCTTAGGATTAGAATTTAACTACCAATTTTTGTAGGATTGCTGTATACTAACCCATGATGTTGTGTATAAAAAACGAATTCCTAATTCTTTGTTTTGATTGATATTTGGTTAGCTTTGTTTAACTCGATTAATATGCGTTTCCATTAGACAATTGTGACGTTTGTGTTCTCAAATTAAAATGTATTCATGCAATAATGTTGGTTCCTTTTTACATATAATTAGGGATGTTTAGAGGTCCTAAAACCTGGAATTGAAAATTTTAAATCATGTTTTCCCATTTTACTCGATTTTTCTTTCTCACATGTAAATAACTTGTTTTTTGTTGACGATTGCACCGTAACTTGTACAAATGACCCGCAATTTTGTGTGAAACCCCTTGGCATGATTTTGTGATTGTTTAGGCATCTAGTAAAGGCTATTTGCTACTGACTTGTACCATTTGATTACATGTTTCTAACTTCATTCACAATTTGAAACCGTTTAGCTAGTATTAACCTAGTGTTGTCTAGTTTTGGTTAGAGTTTCGTATTGCTTCATGCTAATTGACTAATATAGATTAATATAGGATATTAGAACTAGATGATTGAGTTTGCTACTGACTTGAGTCCTAGATCATTGTGTTCACTTGCTTTTGCTTTGATTAATTGATGTTTGCCCGCTAATTGGTAAGTAACGATGCATGCGATGCTTTGACGACTTCTTGTGGATGTTTTTGTAGGGTACCGTGATGCTTTTGTATTCGATTTGGGACATTCAATCCCATGTTTTGCTACTGACTTGGAGCTTCTTTCTCTTGTTTCCATGCTTAGCCTCTCATTTCTTGCTTTGATGTTGCTTATTCCTTACTATTGCTTGCCATGTTCCCTTAGACTCTTCCTCCTTTGTTAAGAGGGAATTGAGATAGGATAGTTATCCTCAACATTAGGTTCCCTTTGTACATAAACAACACTTAGATTAGAATTTAGGATTAGTTCCCTCTTTCATTCTTTTTCTTTTCAACTTTTAAAATACTTAATAAAAGGAAGATGCGAATCACAATAAGAAAGTGATAGAGAAATGAGTGGGATTCATTCCCTAATCTATTTCTCAATCGCTTAGTGGCATAGAAACGAGTGGGATTCATTCCCTAATCTGTTTCTCGGTCACTACTTAATGGGAGAGGAACGAGTGGGATTCATTCCCTAATCTGTTTCTCAAACATTAATTAATGGGAGAGAAATGAGTGAGATTCATTCTCTAATCTGTTTCTCAAACATTACATAATGGGATGGAAGCGAGTGGGATTCATTCCCTAATCTGCTTCTCGATCATTATACATTTTATGTGATTCGAATCGTGAAGTAAATTCCCTTAAAAAATACACAACCAAAAACACTTTAAAACATCTAACAATGGTTCAAATTCAAAACAAAGTAGAGAAAGTGGTGAGTGGCCCGGTATTGGGAACTGTTCATCACTCATCTACCCTAAAAGACACAAACCAAGCATTTCTTTTCCTTTTGCCTCGTTGGCACCTAAGGGCAATGTCATTTCCGCTCGTACGCATCGTAGGCGATCCCTTATGCAAGAGCGCGAACGTTGACTCCGCCCAATTAAAAAACACAAAAACAAACAGAAAATCGTGAGCCGAACTACGGCGCTCTGATTCCTGAAAAGGATACGTAGGCATCAAGTCGCGGGGCTTGAACGAGCACATTTGTAAATAATTCCTTCTTTTCCCCGTATTTCTTTTGCATTCATTCGCATGTAGGCATAGACATAGTACACACCCTTTAGATAGAAACAAACATAGGTGGATACCATCGAGTACGATGGGCGCGAGGGGTGCTAATACCTTCCCCTTGCGTAACCGACTCCCGTACCTTGATTCTCTGGTCGCAAGACCCTGTTCCTTCCTTTGTTAGGTTTTCTGATATTCCTTTCCCTTATGGGATAAATATATTGGTGGCGACTCTGTTCATTTTTCGCGAGCGTGCGACAATGGTGTTCAACCATAAGGGTAGTATGGTGAAATTACTTTGTCAGGTTGTAGATGATAAGATGTCTAGCTACTTTCCAAAGTATTATCACTCCTCGAATGATAGAAGGTTGTGAATGGCCTACCTTGATGGAGGTGCCAGGGTCACAAGTGTTGTGTGTCTCTAATCAACAGATCAAGGAGTTGGAAGGATTGTTGGATCATTTTTCTATTGTGCTTGAAGAAATTTGGGGTCTTCCTCCGCCGAGAAACACTAGTCATTCAATTGATCTTTTGTAGGGCGCTGTTCTAGTAAGAGTGCGGCCTTACATATATCCTCATTTACACAAGGATGAAATTGAAAAACAAATTCAGAGCCTATTGCAGCAAGGGTGGTTAGAATAGTTTTAATTGAAGATATAGTTGTGAGATATTAGATCGAACTCTAGTATGGTCGAAGGGTAGCTTCTTGGTTCGACAGGATTAAGCATGAAGTCGAAGGTTATTCACATGCTGGTGTCGAAGATGCTAGGGTTGTTAGCATGTTAAATTAGGTTTTGGTGTTTAAACCCTAATTTGTTAAGTTAGCTTGTTTATTAAGTTGGCTTGTATAATGGGTCTTGTGGAAAAAGTCCATTAGTTAGTATTTTAGGTTTTATTATAAATAGCATACTAGTCTCTCATCATTGTATACAGCAAATCCTAATTTAGGGTGAAAGGTTTATTTGTTATTCTTGTAACACTTGTAATCTTGTTTCAAAGAGAAAGTAAAAGAATAGCAGTTAATGACCAATTCTTGTGTTCTTCTTCTTCCTTGTCCTTTATTCTTTCCTTGTTTTATACTTTGTTCTCGACATTGAATTCACAACAAATTGGTGTGGTGAGTATGGAGAAGATGTCTTCAACAAAGTATGAGATTGAAAAGTTCACCGGAGTGAATGATTTTGGTCTGTGGCGCTTGAAGATGAAAGCCCTATGTTAGGGACCAAATAGTACTAATTTTCATATATTGTTTTTGGTCCCTTTAGCCACTTTTTACTCAATAATCACACATTTATTCTTACTATTTAATAATTTTGCAACTTAGTTAGTTTTAGTTCTTTGGAATTGTTATTTCACATGTTTGTTAGTTTTGTAGTGCTTGGATTAGGTTTGAAGCTCATGGAAGCAAAAGGGGAATCACTTGAAGACTTGGATTAGCAAAAGAAGTGCTGATGAGGCCAGTTTGCCCCGCAAACATCCTTGGCGCCGCAACTTGCAAAAATCCCATCTTTCTTGGTTTTTGGATGGATTCTGATGTGGCAGAAACTGAAGTGTTTGCGCCGCAAACATCCTTGGAGCCGCAAACAATGCGAAACAAAATTCCTCTTTTACTTTAGCTGGTCTGCCACTTGTCATTAGGTTTTTATCTTTTTGAATGTGGACAGTTAGTACGAATTTTGGGGGGTTATTTTAGATAAAAGAAAAGGAACCAAGGCCATTCATTATTCTATTCTATTGTACACCACACATTGAGACTAGGGTTTTTGGAGAGAAAAGCTTGCACCTTTGTGAGAGATTGATGCTCATAGCTTCTTCTTCATTCTTCTTGTTGTCAACCATGGTGATGAGTAGCTAAATCCCACTTTGACAAGATTGGAGGTTGTAGCTATCCTTGTTAACTATGTATTTCCTCTAACACTTTTGTACGAACTTCATTAGTATTGAAATGGATGAATGTTGTTGTTTTATATTTCATATTTAGATTTGATTTATGATTGAGAAATATATTTCAAGTCTTGTTCTACAACATTTTATCAAGTAGTGAATAAATGCTAGAGATAGATTTATTTGCCACTTTTCTATTTGTATCAATCAATCAAGCTTAATGTATTGATAGTTAGAGTGAGAGATCATCTAAAGATTAATATATTAACTTTCACAACTTTGTTTAGACATAAACATTGTTGAGAGGATACTAGAATATTGCATTGCTATTGAAGTATACTTTAGTTGTTAAAGTCACATAGGAGATAGGGATAGTGAAGCCAAAACCAATCTTGTCATTCTTTTATATTTGAACAAGTCTTATTTTATTGCTTATTTTACCTTTTGAATAGAACAATAGAAACTCACTCAAACCAACTTTGTTATAAATTGAACTTAAAGCGATAGTAACTATAGAACGGCGGTAATATCACCCAATCTCTGTGGATACGATTTAGAAATATTTGCCTTGAATATACTATTCAACACCCTACTGGTTCAGCAGGGTTGTTTGGAAGCGTTGAAGGGAGAGGCAACCATGAATGTTGAATTAATGGCATCGAAGAAGACGACTATGATCGAGAAAGCAGACAGCACAATTTTGTTGAGCCTTGGTGATAAGGTTCTCCGGAATGTATCAAAGGAGACGACAACATTAGGGTTATGGATGAAACTTGAAAGCTTGTACATGACCAAATCGCTAGTAAATCGACTCTACCTGAAGCAAGCTTTGTATTCATTCAAAATGATTGAAGATAAAGTGTTGGTTGAGCAGTTGGATATGTTCAACAAGGTGATTCTTGATCTTAAGAATATTAATGTGAAGATCAATGATGAAGATCAAGCGTTGTTACTATTGTGTGATTTGCCTTGATCACATGCTCACTTCAAAGAAACTCTCATGTATGGAAGGGAGTCCCTGACCTTTGAAGAAGTTCAATCAGCCCTGTATTTTAAGGACTTGAACAAACGATAGGAGCATAAACCTTCGACTGTTGGTGAAGGTTTGGCCGTTAAGAGTAAATACTTGCGAAAGGATGGTAAGTTCAACAAAAACAAAGGAAAAAGTCAGAAGATGCTTATTGTGGCAAAGCATCTGGTATTCGATGCTATCACTGTAAGAAGGAGGGTCACACAAGAAAGGTGTGCCCTGAACGCCTAAAAGATCATGGAGGCAAGGATAATGGCAATGCAGTCATTGTTCAAGATGATTTCGAATCATCTGATGTTCTTGTGGTTTCGAGCAGTGACTCGAGAAGAGAATGGATTATGGATTCGAGTTGCACTTGGCACATGACTCCAAACAAATACTTGTTCGAGGAATTATGTGATAAAGATGGTGGATCTGTATTGCTGGGAAACAACAAAGCTTGCAAGATTGTAGGTATTGGATCTGTGAGATTCAAGCTCGATGATGAGTCAATAAGGTTGTTGACTGAAGTCAGGTATGTTCCTGATATGAAGAGAAATTTGCTTTCTCTTGGTGAATTCGACAAGAAAGGATATGTTTTTCAAGGAGAGAAAACTATCCTAAGAGTCGTGAAGTGGTCAAAGGAAGTCTTGAGAGGCGTGAAGAGACAAGACTTGTATACCCTTGAGGTTGAAGTTGTAAGTGGTTTGAAAAATTTTGCATCCACGAAACCTTTGTCGAAGACATAAATCTGGCACATGAGATTGGGCCATGTCAGTGAAAGAGGTCTGGTTGAATTAGGGAAACAAAATCTGCTTGGTGGAGACAAAGTCGAAAAGCTGAAGTTTTGTGAACCCTGTGTACTTGGAAAAACTTGCAGAATGAAGTCCAACAAAGTCAAACAAAGAAAACATGGATCCCTTGATTACATCCATGCTGATCTTTGGGGGCTTGCAAGGTGTCCGTCACATTCAGGAGCAAGGTATTTTCTATCCATAGTTGATGATTATTCCAGAACGTTATGGGTATTCATTCAAAAGACTAAGGATGAAACTTTTGAGAATTTCAAAAGTTGGAAGACTCTGGTTGAAAATCAGACTGACAGGAAGGTTAAGAGGTTGAGAATCGATAATGGCCTTGAATTTTGCAATGAGGCGTTCGACAGTTTTTATGCTACCTCTGGCATTGCAAGGCACAGAACTACTGCAGATACTCCACAACAAAATGGTTTGGATGAAAGGTTTAATCGAACTATTTTAGAGAGAGTCAGATTCATGTTGACTAGTGCTGGATTAAAGAAGGTGTTTTAGGTTGAGGTTGTTTCGACAGCAACATATCTGATAAACAGATGTCCTTCGACAACGTTAGATATGAAGAAACCTGAAGATGTTTGGTCGGGACATCCACCGGATCTCGACAAACTGAGAGTATTTGGCTGTGTAGCCTATGCTCATATTAGGCAAGACAAGGTCGAACCTAGAGCTCTTAAATGCATGTTCATGGGATACCCTAAAGGAATCAAAGCTTATAGGCTATGGTTCCTAAAGTCAGGTCACATGAGGTGTATCACCAGTGAGATGTAGTTTTCAATGAAGTTTAAATGACTTTTAAGAAAACTGATGATGTTGATCGAAGTGCAGAAAAATCAGACGAAGAGTTGGAACAGGTAGAAATTATTGTTGAGGTGGAGCATGTTGATGGTGAATTTCATATCCCAGATGAAGTCGAAGAAGAAACAGAAGATGCTGAGGAAGTTGAGGAAACTGTCGATGACTACCTATTGTCGAGAGATAGGTCGAGAAGAGTCATCAAGGCACCTCAGAGACTTGGGTATGCAGATCTTATAACTTATGCCTTAATCTCTGTAAGTGATGTTCTGGACGAAGAACTTAGAGATTATAAGGAAGTTATGAGGAGTCGAAATAAGACTGAATATGGCTAAAGGCCATGAATGATGAAATAAAATCTCTTCATAATAATCCCACTTGAAAACTGATCAAGAAACCTGATGGGGAAAGGTTAGTCAGCTGTAAATGGATTTTCAAAGTTAAGGAAGGAATTGAATGAGTGGCGTCAAAAAGATACAAGGCAAGGTTAGTTTCAAGAGGTTTCACTCAGAAAGAAGGTGTCGTCTTCAATGATGTGTTTTCTCCTGTTGTGAAGCATAGGTCCATTCGAAATGTTGCTTACCATGGTGGTACAATTCGACCTTGAACTGGAATAGATGGATGTGAAGCCAGTTCGACAAGTTCATGGCACGCATAAGTTTCCTTAGAAGCCAGTTCGACCACTGTGTTTACTTCAAATTTCAACCTGGTAATTCATTTGTTATTTTGTTGCTTTATGTGGATGATATTCTCATAGCAAGCAGCAATGTTGAAGATGTAATGAGGGTGAAGGCTGAACTCAATAAGGAGTTTGATATGAAGGATCTGGGAGATACTTCCAGGATACTTAGAATTGACATTCAAAGAGATAGAAAGAATTTGAAGTTATGCTTATCTCAAGAGGCATATCTACGAAAGATTCTTGAAAAGTTTGGTATGTCGAAGTCGAAGCCAGTTGTGACTCCGACAAACCCTCAATTCAAGTTAAGTATTGATCAGTGTCCCAGTACTGATGTCGAAAGAGCCTATATGAACAACATCTCATATGCTAATATAGTTGGTTCTTTGATGTATGCTATGGCCTGTACTAGACCCGACATAACATATATAGTAAGTCTTGTAAGCAGGTACATGGTGAATCTTGGAAAGGCTCACTGGCAAGGATTGAAGTGGATTTTAAGGTACATAAATGGGTCTCTTAATAGGTTCCTAATTTATGGTGGAGCCTTGGGTGAAGATAGTAAAGCAGTAATCGAAGGATATGTCAACTATGATTATGCAGGTTGTATGGATTCTAGAAAATCTATTTCTGGATATGTATTCACTATGTTTGGAACAACAATTAGTTGGAAAGCAACACTTTAGAAGGTTGTTGCTTTATCAACCACTGAAGCGGAGTATATTTCCCTGACTGAAGCTGTGAAAGAAGCATTGTGGCTTAAAGGTTTTGCTAAGGAGATGGAACTTCAAGGTGAAGGTATCACTGTTAAATGTGATAGTCAAAGTGCAATACACCTGTCGAAGAATTCAGCCTATCATGAGCGAACTAAGAACATAAATGTGAGGTTGTATTTCGTTAGAGGAGTAATCGAGCGTGGAGAAGTCCAAGTGCTGAAGGTTTTGACAGATCACAATACTGCTGATATGATCACCAAGTCATTTCCAAGTTGCAAGTTTTTCCACTGTATGCAGTTGATAAAGCTGCATGAAGAAAGCTAGTTTGTTCCTTGATGTTGTAGAGTTAGGTCCAAGGTGGAGATTTGTGAGATATTGGATCGAACTCTAGTATGGTCGAAGGGTAGCTTTTTGGTTCGACAGAATTAAGCATGAAGTCGAAGGTTGTTCACATGCTGGTGTCGAAGATGCTAGGGTTATTAGCATGTTAAATTAGGTTTTATTGTTTAAACCCTAATTTATTAAGTTAGCTTGTTTATTAAGTTGGCTTGTATAATTGGCCTTGTGGAAAAAGCCAATTAGTTAGTATGTTAGGTTTTATTATAAATAGCATACTAGTCTCTCATTATTGTATACAACAAATCCTAATTTAGGGTGAGAGGGTTATTTGTTATTCTTGTAACACTTGTAATATTGTTTCAAAGAGAAAGTAAAAGAATAGCAATTAATAACCAATTCTTGTGTTCTTCTTCTTCCTTGTCCTTTATTCTTTCCTTGTTTTATACTTTGTTTTTGGCATTGAATTCACAACAATAGTAAATACCTTGGTCAAATTCCTTGGAATTGTAAAAGACACGACCCTTGATATATTGCATGCTTTTAAAGAGCTTTGTATTTTTCTTTCCAGAGTTACGATTGATTATGCCCAAGCTTCTAGGGGTTTTAAGGATAAAAGTTATAGGTTGTTATCTAGAGATAGTGAGAATAAAGATGTGCAACAAGTTCGATTGTATGGAGTCACCTCATTAGGTTCTCAACAATGGGATCCCAGAAGATGCAAAAGCTACAGTCGTGTCGGTGTTGTGTTTCGAGAAAATGAACTCCAAGCACGGTTTTGTGGTTTGCTGAACTGCAGTATGCGCAGTATGCAGAATTGGTCTTGGTTTAAATCCAACATTACCTTGCAAGGGAAGTGTTTGGCATGCCATTGTTATATGTTGAAGGACATTTTCTCATTTCAACCTTGAGGACAAGGTTGTATTTCTGGTTGCCGGTATTGTTAGGATATTGGTTTGGACCTTAGGCCAAACCAAATAAATATGAGTTAGTTCAATTAATTAGTTTTTATTTCCCAAATAATTAGGAGTAGCTCAGTTAATTAGTTTTTATTCTCTAAATAAATAGGAATTGGCTTAGTTAATATTCCCCATATAAATAGGAGTGTGAATACAAGATTACACTCAATCAAAGATGTTTTTGATTTATGGAAAACTCAAATAAGCATCCAAACAACAAGGAGGAATCAGAAAAGCAAAGCTCTTGATCACTCATGAAAGCACAGGATGATCCACTATGCATATAAGTCGACTCAACACAAGCTGAACATGAAAAATGCAGAAAATCAGCAGTTAGGTCGACCTACTGTCAACCCAGGTCGACCTAAAATGAAGAAAAATCCATATACTTCTGCTAGGTCGACTCACAGACCATTTAGGTTGACGCAAAATGAAGAAATCTTCATATCAGTCTGCTAGGTCGACCTACATAGCAACTAGGTCGACCTAATCTAAGAAAAAGTTCCCAGAACGCACCAGAAGAGAATTCTGGTCGACCTACTCCTTCAACAGGTCGACCTAACTGGGAGCAAATTTCAGCAAGCACTGCTAGGTCGACCCAACCTCTAAAAGAGGTCGACCTAACTGATCAAGAAAGTCCCAAATTCAGTTATTCTTGATTCCAACTGTTATGCAATCTTATATATTGTGCAAGGGTTAATTATTCAGCAACACCAACGACTGAAAGATACATAAACGCTTCTCATCTTCGTTCTTCGTCATCTCCAACACAATTACACATAATCATTCTTGCGTTGTGGGTTAGTGATGAGTTCGATAACATCCATGGAACGGAATTGAAGATTCCTAGTGGGTGAAGGTTTGTGGGGTGTGTTGGTGAATAAAATCTGCGGGTTTTGTCCTCCACGACGGGTGGTTCTTGGGGGTTTTTATCAAGAGGCGTTCATTGAGGATTCGGCTGAGTGTAACGATTGAGGAACGGGGAGTTCAAGGAATCAAGACACTGCAGAAGGGAATCGAAGTGAAGCTCTTGGATAACCTTGATCTTGCTAAAGATTAAGGGGGAAGAAGATTCAAAGGATCGACATAATTGGTTTATCGTTTATCGCTTTGTTATCTTCTTTGTATAAACTGCTTTCAACATTAATGAAAGTTTTCCCAATTTCATTTGAAATTGGGGGCAGACGTAGTCGTAGCGAGGACGGTCGACGAACTGCCTAAACAAATATCGTGTTCTTATCGCTTTTATCTTTTCCTTTTCATTCTGTTCATAATTGGTATAATTGCTATATTGATCAATGATTCAAGTGTTAAAATTGTGAATTAAAAGTTCTGCATAAACATCACAATTCACCACATCTTGAATTAACATCAATCTGAATATTGTCACCAAGTGTTTGTCTATTTGTTTAATCCACCTTACTGCATTGTAAATCAAAGTTTGTCAATCTAGAAGTTAATTGATATTCAGTTGTGACACGTATTGATTCGATAGCATATCTCTTTATCCTCAATATCAAATATTTTGTGGTTTTGTAACACATATAACCCTTTGCAATAGCGGTCCGGAATAGACGCAATTCGATTCAGAACCGCTTTCGCTATAGTCTGTAAAAATCCCGGAAAAACTGTGTAGGATCTATTCACCCCCCCTCTAGATCCTTAGGCCAGCGTCTAACAAGTGGTATCAGAGCTTGGTTAATTCCGTGCTACGCGAAACACTTAGTAGAAACATGGCTTCCGGACCTAAAGGGGCTCACAATAGAGCTCCAGTTTTCAACGGCGAAAACTACGGCTATTGGAAGGATTGTATGTGTGTCCATATCAATGCAATTGATAGGAACATCTGGACAGCTATTGTCAATGGTCCATTTCAGATCACTTTGACAAATGAAGATGGTACAGTTGTTCCAAAACCAGAAAATACTTGGGATGCTGAAGATGAAAAGAAATATGCATACGATTGGAAAGCGAGAAACATTCTAATCTCAGCTCTAGGAGTTGATGAATACTATCGCGTTTCCCATTGTAAATCCGCTAAAGCTATGTGGGACACATTGCAAGTTGCCCACGAGGGAACGGATGATGTCAAACTAGCTAGGATCAATACGCTAACTCAAGAGTTCGAACTTTTCCACATGGAAGATGGTGAATCCATCGAAAACATGCAGAAGAGATTCGTTCACCTGAAAAATCGATTAAATTCTCTTGATAGACCTGTTTCCAATGCAGTTGCTACTAACAAAATCTTAAGGTGTTTGAACAGGGAATGGCAACCCAAAGTTACAGCAATTAAGGAAGCAAATGATCTCAACACTTTAGATATTACCACTCTTTTTGGTAAACTAGAGGAACATGAACAGCATCTTAAATGCCTTGACATGCATGAGAAAAGGTCAAAGAAAGAAAAGAACATGGAAAAGGAGGTAGAAAAGAAGTCAATAGCTCTAAAAGCTTCAAGCTCCAAGACCTCAATACGAGAGCTAGAGGATAGTGATACAAGTGATGATGAAGACTCCGATGAAGAAGAAATGGGACTGTTTGTGCGAAGATACAACAAATATCTAAAGAAAAATGGAGCAAAGCATTCTAACAAAGGATTGATCAACTATAGAAAGCAATCAACCTTTCCAAACAATATGACAACAACAAAGGAAGAATCAAAGGGCTGTGCTTCAATTGTGGAAAAGACGGTCATTACAAACCGGATTGTCCATACCTTAAGAAAGAAAAAGAGAAGAACCAAAGCAAAGGTCATAACAAATCTAAAAGAGCTTACATAGCATGGGAAAGTGATTCATCTAGTGAAAGCTCATCAAGCGATGAAGAAGAAGTAGCAAATTTATGCCTCATGGCTCATCAATACAAGAAAAAGAAAGCTGAAAAATGTCTTGATATTACCGAAAGGTTGTGGTTCCTTGATAGCGGATGTTCAAGACACATGACGGGAGACATATCTCTTTTTGTTGAGTTTCAAGCAAAGAAAAAGGGATTTGTCACCTATGGAGACAACAATCGAGGAGCCATACTTGGTAAAGGAAGTGTAGGTAACCCCTCTACTACTACTATAACTGATGTGCTTCTAGTTGAAGGCCTTAAACATAATCTTTTAAGTATAAGTCAATTGTGTGACAAAGATTTTAAAGTTTTGTTTACAAATTCCGGTTGCACAATAGAACATACTATGAAAAGAGACATTATGTTTAAAGGCTTAAGAGTAAACAATATCTACATGTTAAACTTGGATGAAGTATCTAAGTCAAATACCAAATGTCTAATCGCTCTAGGCGAAGACTCATGGCTTTGGCATAGACGTCTCGCCCATATAAATTTTGACTTACTAAATAAAGTTGTCACAAAAGACTTAGTAATCGGCTTACCCAAAATAAAGTTTTCAAGAGATCATCTATGTGATGCTTGTCAAAAGGGAAAACAAACAAAAATCTCTTTTAAGTCAAAGAACGTGGTTTCTACATCACGCCCTCTTGAATTACTTCACATGGATCTCTTCGGCCCTTCAAGGACTAAAAGCATAGGTGGAAACATCTATGGTTTTGTCATTGTTGATGATTACTCTAGATTTTGTTGGACAATCTTTTTACCTAGTAAGGATCAAACTTTTCCAGCTTTCTCACAATTTGCAAGATTATGTCAAAATAAAATGAACAACAAAATAGTTGCAATTCGAAGTGATCACGGTGGAGAGTTTGAAAACCATCTTTTTGAAAACTACTGTGATAAACATGGAATTGAGCATAACTTTTCAGCTCCTAGAACACCACAACAAAACGGAGTTGTTGAACGTAAAAATCGGGTTCTAGAGGAGCTGGCAAGAACAATGCTGAATGAGAGCAACCTACCTAAGTATTTCTGGGCTGACGCAATCAGCACCGCATGTTATGTTCTGAATAGGATAATAATACGCCCTATACTGAACAAAACTCCCTATGAATTACTAAAAGGTAGGAAACCAAATGTCTCTCATCTCCATGTATTTGGTTGCAAGTGTTTTGTCTTGAACAATGGTAAGGACAATCTTGGAAAATTCGATGCTAAAGCTGATGAGGGCATTTTCCTTGGTTACTCACAATCTAGCAAAGCATATCGGGTATATAATAAGAGATTACTTATAGTAGAAGAGTCGGTACACGTGTCTTTTGATGAATCTTATACAAAATATGTCGAGAAAGGTCTTTCTTTTAATGGTGCAGGTCCATCCACCGAAGACATTGTCCGAGATAAGGAAGACGAGAATGAAAATATTGTGAAGAAAGATGCTGAGAAAGAGAAAGATGAGTCTCATGATGAACATAAAGAGGAAAGCATCTCTAAAAATGAAGAACTTCCAAAGGCTTGGACAAATGTGAAAGATCATCCAATTGACAACATAATAGGAGACATATCAAAAGGCGTTACAACACGATCAAGGATAAGTAACTTCTGCCATCATTTTGCTTTTGTTTCACAAGTTGAGCCGAAAAACACTAAGGACGCATTACTTGATGAGCATTGGCTAATGGCCATGCAAGAAGAATTAAACCAATTTAAACGGAATGATGTTTGGGATTTAGTCCCTCATTCGGGAGATCATCAAGTAATCGGCACTAGATGGGTTTTTCGTAACAAACTTGATGAAAACGGCGTTATCACTAGAAACAAAGCTAGATTAGTTGCCCAAGGTTATAATCAAGAGGAAGGTATTGATTATGAAGAGACATACGCTCCTGTAGCACGTCTCGAAGCTATTCGCCTTTTACTTGCCTATGCTAGTTCAAAAGACTTCAAACTATTCCAAATGGATGTTAAAAGTGCCTTTCTAAATGGCTACATAAATGAAGAAGTCTATGTTGCTCAGCCACCCGGCTTTGAGAATTACATGTATCCTACTCATGTTTATAAGCTGAAACGTGCTCTTTATGGTCTTAAACAAGCCCCTCGGGCTTGGTACGAAAGATTGAGTAAATTTCTTCTTAGTCAAGGGTATTCTAGAGATTTCTCTAAGCTTATGCAGAGTGAATTTGAGATGAGTCTCATGGGTGAACTAAACTTCTTCCTTGGTCTACAAATCAAGCAACTCAGTCATGGAACGTTTGTGAGTCAAACCAAATATTGTACAGAGCTGCTCAAGAGATTTGGAATGAGTGAGGCAAAGGAAATCAACACACCTATGGCAACAAACACTAACCTAGACAAAGATGAAAAAGGTAAAGAGGTTGATGAAAAACTGTACCGAGGTATGATAGGCTCACTATTATACCTTACCGCCTCAAGACCAGACATTATGTTTAGTGTGTGTATGTGTGCAAGATATCAATCGTGTCCAAAAGAATCTCACCTAAAGGCTGTCAAAAGAATTCTGCGCTATTTACGTGGAACTACTACTTATGGTCTATGGTATCCAAACGGAAATGATTGTTACTTGGTAGGATTCTCGGACTCAGATTTTGCTGGCTGCAAATCTGACAGAAAAAGCACCAGTGGAACATGTCACCTTTTCTCAAATTCTTTGATAAGTTGGCATAGCAAGAAACAAGCATCGGTTGCATTATCTACTGCTGAAGCAGAATATGTAGCTGCAGGAAGCTGTTGTGCGCAGATATTATGGCTCAAGCAACAACTGCTTGACTTTGGCATTACGCTTGATCACATACCTATCATGTGCGACAACACAAGTGCAATAAACTTAAGCAAGAATCCTGTCCTACACTCACGTACCAAACATATTGAAATAAGGCATCACTTCCTAAGAGATCATGTAGAGAAAGGAGACGTTACACTTGAACATATAGAAAGCAAGAAGCAACTAGCCGGCATATTCACCAAACCTCTAGCAACGGAGCAACACTTCAACATCCGTAGGGAATTAGGGATACTAGATATCTCTAATTTGGGCTAACTACGCTTGTTCCTCCTAATTTTATTTCTTTACTTTATTTCTATATATATTGTTTATTCTCAAGCTAACATCATTTCTTAAAGGCAGCTCCTACTCAAGTCAATGACTGAGGACTTCCATGAACAATGACATCTATACAATGAGAAGAGGGTAACATGTTTACTGTTCACTTCCAAAAATTTCATTGATTCTGTAATATGATATCAATTAACATGCTTATAGTGACTTTATACACATATATCTCTTACTCTTGTACACGTTTCATTTTAATATCCGACTATGCATGCTCGAGTTTTTATCTATGTTTCTCTTGTTACTCTTCTACTCTGTTTCTTTGTTTCTCTTTTTGATGTTGTCAAAGGGGGAGATAGATGCAATAGATGCTGAGTGTACGGGGGAGCTTTGTGAAGAGATTGTTCGGTTGTGAAATAGATGTTGGATGTACGGGGGAGCCTTGTTGAGTCTGTGTCACTTACTACCAAAGCTTTTGACTATTGGTTTGCCATCATCAAAAAGGGGGAGTATGTGAATACAAGATTACACTCAATCAAAGATGTTTTTGATTTATGGCAAACTCAAATAAGCATCCAAACAACAAGGAGGAATCAGAAAAGCAAAGCTCTTGATCACTCATGAAAGCACAGGATGATCCACTATGCATATAAGTCGACTCAACACAAGCTGAACATGAAAAATGCAGAAAATCAGCAGTTAGGTCGACCTACTGTCAACCCAGGTCGACCTAAAATGAAGAAAAATCCATATACTTCTGCTAGGTCGACTCACAGACCATTTAGGTCGACGCAAAATGAAGAAATCTTCATATCAGTCTGCTAGGTCGACCTACATAGCAACTAGGTCGACCTAATCTAAGAAAAAGTTCCCAGAACGCACCAGAAGAGAATTCTGGTCGACCTACTCCTTCAACAGGTCGACCTAACTGGGAGCAAATTTCAGCAAGCACTGCTAGGTCGACCCAACCTCTAAAAGAGGTCGACCTAACTGATCAAGAAAGTCCCAAATTCAGTTATTCTTGATTCCAACTGTTATGCAATCTTACATATTGTGCAAGGGTTAATTATTCAGCAACACCAACGACTGAAAGATACATAAACGCTTCTCATCTTCGTTCTTCGTCATCTCCAACACAATTACACATAATCATTCTTGCGTTGTGGGTTAGTGATGAGTTCGATAACGTCCATGGAACGGAATTGAAGATTCCTAGTGGGTGAAGGTTTGTGGGGTGTGTTGGTGAATAAAATCTGCGGGTTTTGTCCTCCACGACGGGTGGTTCTTGGGGGTTTTTATCAAGAGGCGTTCATTGAGGATTCGGCTGAGTGTAACGATTGAGGAACGGGGAGTTCAAGGAATCAAGACACTGCAGAAGGGAATCGAAGTGAAGCTCTTGGATAACCTTGATCTTGCTAAAGATTAAGGGGGAAGAAGATTCAAAGGATCGACATAATTGGTTTATCGTTTATCGCTTTGTTATCTTCTTTGTATAAACTGCTTTCAACATTAATGAAAGTTTTCCCAATTTCATTTGAAATTGGGGGCAGACGTAGTCGTAGCGAGGACGGTCGACGAACTGCCTAAACAAATATCGTGTTCTTATCGCTTTTATCTTTTCCTTTTCATTCTGTTCATAATTGGTATAATTGCTATATTGATCAATGATTCAAGTGTTAAAATTGTGAATTAAAAGTTCTGCATAAACATCACAATTCACCACATCTTGAATTAACATCAATCTGAATATTGTCACCAAGTGTTTGTCTATTTGTTTAATCCACCTTACTGCATTGTAAATCAAAGTTTGTCAATCTAGAAGTTAATTGATATTCAGTTGTGACACGTATTGATTCGATAGCATATCTCTTTATCCTCAATATCAAATATTTTGTGGTTTTGTAACACATATAACCCTTTGCAATAGCGGTCCGGAATAGACGCAAGTCGATTCAGAACCGCTTTCGCTATAGTCTGTAAAAATTCCGGAAAAACTGTGTAGGATCTATTCACCCCCCCTCTAGATCCTTAGGCCAGCGTCTAACAAGGAGTGTATGGGGCAATAACTAGTATCATTATTTTTACTTTCTGTTTTCATATTATGGTTGGACAGTGAGAGAATTCTTTTTCTGACTGAAGAGCAGTAGCTCTGGAAATTCATTATGTTTTCACATTCATTAATAAAATAATATTCTCTATCTTACCTATGTTCTATCAGGAGGTACTCTCTCTAACAGTTTGGGTTTATGGTTAACGGAGTGTAGCAAAGTGGGAGTTTTGAAAGATAAAGCTTGTGGTATTTGGTTAGCTGTGTTGTGATGTATTTGATGTTATAGGAACGAGATAATTTTTAACGGAGCTAAACCAAGTGTTTTGAATTTAGGTTGGAATATAAAACTGAAGGTTTGAAAGTGGTCTTGTGTTAGTAATATTTCTTATACCAAGTGTAACTTTTACGAATTCTATAAACATCCCATGAGTGAGTTAGGATAAATTTTGGGAAATTTTCCTTTCCGATAGATATTCATAGAGATTTTGCATGCATTATTTTCATCATTTCAGAGGCCAAAAAATCGATTTTTAAAACAAGTCCCATAAAGAAGTCGGACTGTAAGAGGCACTTCATAAAGAGTTGACTATTCAATCCAAAAGCACTTTGATGAAATAATCTGAGTTTCTGCCATCTTCACTAGAGAACAAGAGTTTGAATTCAATCCGGAAAAGGCTGCAAAGCTAAAATTCTTGAAGGAGAACTTTATCATCCATTATAGTATCTACAGTGGCGCGGAGAGAATATTCGGTTTAGCAAGAACAAATAAGTGATTACACTTATTCACTCATAACTCCTATCCTATCATTCAGATTCTTTGAGCAACATCCGTGAGATTTGGAACATATCCATGTGATCTCAACAACACTGTCAATCCCTTCAATATCGTATATATACTTTCTGTTTCTGAATGTCTCTCATCTAATGAATAAAATTCCACCACACTATCATTACACTCAATAACACTACATCCTGGCAACTTCCTAAACCCAGTATCTCGCATTGCAGTCTTCAATCTAGCAACATCTTCCCATTTTCCCAAGTCCTTATATATGTTCGAAAGCATGACGAAATTTGCAGGGTTTTTCGGTTCAAGTTCTATGAGCCTCTGCAGAGCCAATTCAGCTATCTCAACATTCTTGTATATCCTACATGCCCCTAGTAATGCAGCCCAAATAACAGCATCAGGTTCCATTGGCATATTTCTTATAAAACTCAATGCTTTGTCTAAAAGACCAGCTCTTCCAAGCAAATCAACCATACATCCATAATGCTCAATTTGAGGCACAATAGAATAATCATCCACCATTGATTTGAAATACAAAAAACCATCTTTAACCAAACCCATATGAGTACAAGCAGACAATATTCCAACAAACGTAACCCCATCCGGTTCTTCTCCCTCACTCTTCATCCTACCAAACACACTCAACGCGTCGGGCGCGTGTCCATGTATGGCTAGTCCATTAATGATAGTGTTCCAACTAATTATATCTTTTCTATCCAAAGAGTTAAACACGACAACCGCATTTTCAATAACACCACATTTTGCATACATATCAATCAAAGCATTCCCAACAAACAAGTTTCCTTTATACCCAATACTCTCTGCATAGACATGCACCCACTTCCCCATATCAAGTGCTCCCAATCTCGAACACGCAGACAACACAGCCACAAGCGTGAAATCGTTAGGTACCACATGACCCTCAACCAACATCCGCTTAAATGTTTTCAAAGCATCCGAAAAAAGGTCATTTTTTACATAACCGCCAATTAGTCCATTCCAAGAATATACATTCCTTTCCGGCATTTCATCAAACATCTTCTCAAACAACTCAACATCCCCATTAGCAGCATAACCGTTTAACATAGCATTCCACGACAACGTATCCCGATTCGGCATCTTATCAAAAAGCTCTCTTGCAACAACCATATTCTTCATTTCAATGTAACCCGAAATCAAAATGCTCCACATTACAACATCCCGCTCAGGCGCTAGATCAAAAAGTCTTCTCCCAAAAGCCACATCACCACAAGATATATAACCGCTTATAATAGCAGTCCAAACAACAACATTCCTCTCACGCATTTCACCAAACACTTTATAAGCATCTTCAATACAACCCTTTACCGAGTACATATCAATCAACGAAGTAGCCACAAATGAATTCGACTTAAACCCGCACTTCACAGCACAACAATGAACTTCTTCACCTTCTACAAAACCTTTCGACTTCGCACATGACTTAATGATCATCGGAAACGTGAAGCAATTCGGCATCGCAGCAGCACGGTTCAGTTTCCCGAACAAAACAACAGCGTCACGGTGACGTTCATTTTGGGAGTAACCACGGAACATAACGTTCCAGGTAGCAGTATTTGGTTCGGGAATTTGATCAAACAGTTTTCGTGCATGGTGCATTCGTCTGAGTCGAGAACACGTTGTGATGAAACTGGGTGCGACGAAATGGTTGTGTTGGAGTCCATGGGTTACTATTTGGGATTGAATCTGGTGGAGACGTTCGCAGGTTTTACATGAACGCAATAGAGTGATCAGTTTTTCTTCTATGATTCTCTGAATTGGATTTAACACAACCTTACTTAAAGGCTCCACCATCAGGGAGCATTTGTAGCCGTAGATTTTGTAATAAAGATAAATCAATGGTGGTTATAGTATTACCTGGTATCCTGGTTCCTCTTCAGACTTTCACTACTAACAACGCCGATTAATTCTTGGTTTGAGTTTGGACCGGTTCAGTCTGAACCGGTTTGCAAGCATGTTCGTTTATATTTAATTGATGAAACTTTATAACAAAGAGGGGAACGTGTGAACTCATTTTTGAAAGGCATGAAGGAGAAAGCAAATTTGAATTTGGGTTGTGAAGTTATTGGTGTTGACTGTTGACTTATAATTTTAGCTCATGTCGCATCATAGAATTTGCTTTCCATTTATTTCTTGAATGTTCTTTGATTTGATTTTGTTTAGAATTTTGAATTGGATTTCAATCGTTAGTACTAATATTTGAGGAAAAATTGATTGGTTTTGGATTTGAAATGCTGTGTAAAACTAAAAATCTAGGGTCGTGTTACTGTTAACTAACATGTGTGATAACGATTCTCCAAATATTACTTGTCTTTTTTTAAAGAAAATATATAGTTTTTAAATTTTCGATACAAAGTTTATATATTTTTTAAAATAGTATATTAGCATTATATCCTTATCTAACAATTACGATAACATTTTTTATTTATCAATAATATCTTATTATACATAGAATATAGATAATATTACTAATGAATATATTGGATTTGAAATCCCTTTCAATGTGAAGAAATGATTAAATATGATTAGCTCATTTCTCTTTTTTATTTAAAAGAGAGACTCAATTAATAGTTGAGATAGCGAGAGAAAAAAAGACACATAATCAACTACGAAAGAGAACAAAAAGGAAAGAATCATATTTCTATGTTTTTGTTACCAATTTCATTGCCAATTTTTGATTCGTTAACCGTTCGATCGAGCTCAAATTTGAAAAGCAAGTTCGCAACGCATGTTTCTACCTTTTGACCATTCAAATCATTAAAATGAAGTCAGAGCTGAGAGATATTTGTTCTGCATTGAAGTCGCACTTTTAGGTAATTTTTCTGCTTCTTGATTCTTGTTTGTAAAATAGTTTGCTTTAGGATTTTTCTGTTGTTAGCACTAGTTTGTTAATCACTTTGAGACTCTCTTATATTTTTATTTGATTATAGTGGAGCTATTTTTTTGGTCAGGACGACTTGTGGTTTTTACTCTCAAATTGAAGATTTTTCCACATAAAAATATTAGTGTTCTCTTGTGCCCTAGTTCAGACACATAAAAATATACCTTAGTAGCAATGCGTAATAATAGTAAAAAAATAAAAAAAAATTGCAAAAGTGAATTCAGACCAGGTTTTGGACCACCAAACCAACTAAATTGCAAAAGTGATCAACATCATTTCTCTTCATTTTCACTCCCTCTACAATTCTCCTTCACATTACAACACCAAAATCTCGATCCTTCTGCATCAAAAACATCTTTCAAATTGCTTGGAAAACAAGAAAGCCATTGATTCAATTTTGTAATTTGAAATACCAACTTGTTCAAAACTGGTTCAAGATCCTTCCACGCATGCCAAATCATCTTTATATCTCATAACAAACGTGTTCAAGCTCTTCCTAACCTCACTCCATGCCATATTTCCTTGTGCCCAACGCAACTCCAAACATTTATTCAAAGTGCAATTTGATTCTAATTAACTCCAAAGCTAACTCAAAGCCTTAGGTTAGGATCCTAACCTGATCAAACTTCCCTTGCAAGCCTCATCATTACCTATATAACAACATTTCCCCCCAAAATCTCATAATCACCATTTTTCACAAAATTTCACAAAATCCCTCTCTCTCTCTTTCTCTCTCTCTCTCTCTCTCTCTCTCTCTCTCTCTCTCTTAGAATTTCATTTTCTATTCACTCTCTCTCAAATTTCTTCACATGATCATCATCAACACCATCAATAGGCACTTTTGTGACACATTTCCAAGCCTAATCCCTCAAGATTTTAGATCTGCATCTTCAAACTCTCATCTATGATGAAATCTAATTCAACAAGGTTTTCCATGATCTAAGGCCTCAAACATCATCTACACATCATTTCTAAGCCACTTCATGCATCAATTCACATCTGGAACTCCTGAATTAAGCAAATCGATCTTTAATTCTTCATCACCAAAGCTGACTTGGAGTGAGCAATTCAACATGATATGAAGCAACTTAAGCCTGGATTCTTCATTATCGAACCTTTCTGAAGCTATCTATATCATTGTATTTGCTTGAATCACCTTGAGAAAATGCATCAAATGTACTATAATCAGTAAGTTCTCTCATACTTTGAACTCGTAGCATTTCACATCGTTTTGCAATTTTCTCGATTCTATTGTGTGCGGAATTGATCAATGATTGAAAGCCCTAAGTTTACTTGCATTAATTCATGATATTATTCATTTAATTTTAAATTCAAGAATAAGGATTCATGAATGTTTGGCTTCAATTTGAGAAATTGATGATGAATCTGGAAAAGCTACATCCATATTTGAGATCAGGGAGAAATTTGGAGCAAGGTGATAGTGATGATCTGTGTTTCTAGAAAATTGCTCCACCGTCCATGGTGGAGGACGGTGGCCGGAATCTGGGAAGAGGGCGAAGGTGATGCGCGCATTTTTCTGTTTTTTGAATATTAATATTTGAGGTGTCAACACCTAATTGGTCCACCTCGTTTTCTTTTGTATTTTAATTTTTTAATTGTTTTAAAATCAGAAAATCAGAGATATGTACAGATGGGTTGGGCTGTGTTGGGTTTGCTTTTCACATATCCATTTTCATTTTATACCCCTGGCCCAATTTGTTTTTCTATTTTCTTATTCTTTTTTAATTGTTTGTTTTAAAATATTTTTAATTATTCATAATATTATCAAATTTCATTTTTAATATTTTGATTTTATTTTGGTATTTTTAGAATATTATTTTAATGGTTTTAGTCTTTTTAACAAATTGAAAAATGAATAAAAAATATTAATTCCTTGTTTTTAATTTTAGATTTTTATTTTGAACATTATTTTCTTGATAAAAAATATAAAAATGTTATGTCAAATTTCTTTAATATTTTTAGGGTTTTCGATTTTATTTTGTATTAATTCTCCCTATTATGAAATTACCAAAATACCTCTTGTGTTTGTGTTGACCTTTTTGTTGACTTATGGATTGATCTTGATTCTCCTCATGATGCCTTGCTTGAATGATTACATTGATCTTTGTTTGATTGTTTGCTTGCTCACATATTTCCTTAGGATTGTTAATTCAATATTAATTTTTCGATTAGTTTGAATTAATTAGACCCTAGGTCCTTAATCCATGCATGATAACAATTAGGTTTAGTTTTCTTAATCCCAACCTTAGGTCAATGATGCATGATAACATTAGGGTAGATATTTTCCGTTGTTATTTTTTTGAAAAACCTTTTCTTCTTTTTTTTTTCTTATTAAAACAAAAATCTCTTTCTTAATCAAATTCAAAATACATAGTAAATACGATGCATCCAAATACGTCATGAGCCTTAAGTACGTGAGAAAAGATGAGCAAGAGTTATTCCTTACCTCTTCTTAGAGTGTTTTGTACATGAGAAGTTTGTCTCAATCATATGGAATGCTCGCTCTCATGTCATATACTTTAGTATAGTACGTATCTCAAATATTTTTAGCACTCAGGAACAAAAATACTCAAATACACTCGGCCTTTGAGGGACCATTTGATGTAGTCCCAACAAAAACACTTCAACCAGTTCAAATCATTTTCCCTCTTGGCTTTTCCTTTTAACCTTTTCTCAAAGAGCCAATTATTTCCATTCTACCATATTGAAGGCCGTGCTCAACGCTAGAGTGCGAACGTTAACACCGCCCATTAAAAAACACAAAACAAACAAACCTTTTTAAGATGAACTACATAGCTTTGACTTCTCTATTGCACATTAGGGATACGTAGGAACAGAGTTCAAGAAAACCCGGCGAGCTCAATAATAAAAACCTTTTATTTTTCCTAATCAATCCATTCATGCATTCCCCTTAGCAGGTAAGTCTTTAGATATACACACTCTTTTGATTAGAACAACTAGAGTGGATCCCATAGAGTACTACGGAGGTGACGGGTGCTAATACTTCCCCTTGCGTAATCGACTTTCGAACCCGAACTTGGTTGTAAGATCTTGTTCTTTCCTTGTTTGAGGTTTGTTGGATATATCATTTCCTTTATTGGGATAAATAAAGTTCAGTGGCGACTTTGTTGTTGTTGTTTTTTCGCGGTAGCGAATGTACCCGGTGCAGATATCGGTACCGGTATGGAATAAGGTATTTTTTTAAAGAAATTAAGGTACGGGTACGATAATAAAAAACAAGAGTTTTATTTTTATAAAATTTATTATTAGAAAACTGAATTGTTAGGTTGACAACAAAACATTACTATAAAATTTTATAAAATTAAAAACAATGATAAAATACAATAACAAAAAATTTAAAATACATAAATATATTATATCATAAATATATTATATTGATGTTTTAAAAAATCTCAAATTTCACTCGAAACTGAATAATGACAAAAAAAATACCACAAATAGGATACATATTATCGATACAGATGTTTATTCAATACTGATACTTAGGGGTGGGAATAGGCTAGGCCGGCCTACAGGGGCCTACGGCCCAGCCTACATAGGCCTAGGCCAGGCCAGGCCTATTTAACAAAGAGGCCGGGCTTAGGCTTTTTTAAAAGCCTATTTTATTAAATAGGTCAGGCTTAGTCTATTAAAAAAGCCTATGAAGCCTTATAGGTCGGCCTATATTTTCATATATATTAGAGATATGTTAAATAAGTTGGTTCATGTATTCATATATATTTAAAAAAAACTAAATAGGCTGCCCTATATATATATATATATATATAACAAATGCTAAATAGGTTCACTTATATATGTATATATAGGCCGACATACAAGACTTCTTAAGTTATATAGATTAATTGAAAACTTTAATGAGATACAGGCTTTTTAAATAGGCTTTCAGGCCAGACCAGGCTTTTAAAAAGGCCAGGCCAGGCCAAAAAACTGAGCCTATGATAGGCCTTAGGCCAGACTTAGGCCTTTAAAGTTTATCGTAGGCCAGGCTCAGGCCTTCTAAAGCCTAGCCTAACCTAGCCTATTTCCACCCCCACTGATACTTCATTATTTTAGAAATACACATTCTTTGGAGTTTGACACACAAAATAAAAAGGTAGAAGAATAAACATCTTTGACTCAAACCCTTCTTTAAATTAAATCACATGGAGGGTCTAACATTGACAAAGATAGAAAAATAAAGACAAAATATTTTTTTCCCTTAAGTTAACCTCGGGGTTTATTTTGATCCCTTAACTTCAAAAAGATTCATATTGGTTCCTTAACTCTACAAAATGTGCCATTTTAGTCCTTTTTGTCATATTAGCGACGGAAAAACTCAAAAATTGGTTGTTGAATTTGTCGCTAATATGCTAAAAAGGACTTAAATGGCACCTTTTGAAGAGTTCAGGGACCAATATGAAACTTTTTGAAGTTAAGGGACCAAAATGAACCCCGAGATTAACATACGAGACCAAAAAGTATATTTTGCCAAAAAGAGATAGTGTTCTCATAATTAATAATAGTCTTAATTGAGTTAGAGAGAAAATCTATAAAGATCAGAGTATTTTATACAAAAACAACCACTCAATCCAATGATATACATTTTGACAATTTATTTATCTATCTCTATCCCCCTAGCGTGAAAACTCTGTTGGAAATCTAAAAATACTCTTCGGAGATGAATCTTCGAAAAAATTAGACTTTTGATTAATTCAGAGATGCATATCGAAAAACACCGAAAAAAATTGGGATTTAAGTTAATTCGGATATGGATATTCGAAAAAAGCCCAAAAAATGGTCAGAGGTTTTTTCGGATATGCATATCAGAAAAAATCCCAAAAAATTGAAAATTTTAAAGTATTGATTAATTCAGATATCATAAAATTGATATAATTTATAAGTAATGAATAATAATAATAATAATAATAATAATAATAATAATAATAATAATAATAATAATGATAATTATACTGTTGATATTTCTATTCTAATTCCAATTAGAAATTAAAACATAAAATTTATAAAAAATTTAATTATTTTTTGATAAATTTCATATTAATAATTACTAAAATTATAACAAATAAACAACAATTATGATTATATAAAAAAATAAATACATTAATAATTATTCAACAAAATTTTAAAATAAAAGACATTAAGTAAGAATAAAATTATTTACTACTTTATTCATATTTTAATATAAATTTTAAATTAGATAGTTTTTCAAAATAATAAATAAAAATAAAAAATATATTAATAATTAATTATGATAAAAAAAATCATTTTTCACTTAGTTTATAAAAATTACAAGAAGATTTTGTCTTAATTTTATTTAGTGAATGAATTATATATTTAATTTTATATAATTCAAATTTTATTTATGAAATATAATACAAATATTTTTCACTTATATAAGTTAGTAAAATAATTTTTAACTTCAAAATTGTTTTGGAAATTTTGTTTATAAAATGAATTTGTTTAACTATAAAATTGTTTTTGAAAATTAGTTTATGAAATGATTTTTTTATGTATCATAAAAAATAATAAAAAAATAGTAAATAAATATCTTTATTATTATTATTATTAATTTATATATATAAATAAGGTGTTGATTTAAATATTTATTAGTCTAATATTACTATTATATCTTAATTATAATGATATATATTTAATAATATATTTTAATTAATACAATTGATTATATTATTAATTTTATTGATTCAACTTGATTTTAATTAATACAATTGATTATATTATTAATTTTATTGATTCACCTTGATTTTAATTTTTTAATAATTATTGAGTTTCTTCGGATATGCTTATTCGAAAAATTCTATATGTATCTCCGAAAACACCCCTTTCCAAAAAAAAAAGGTGTCTTCGAAAGTGCATCTGTGAAGTCACATTTTCTAAAAAAAATGTCTTCACACTTCAGAAATAACCATTATTTTCAAAAAAAAAAGTGTCTGCACTTCTAAAACAATTTCTCCGTAACTTCTTAAAAAATTAAAAAAGTATGAGATAGATAAAGAAATTATCATACATTTTAACCATGTCGGGTCTAAACCCCAAACAGTCTTTAAATTTATTGGTATTGTTATTTAGAGTGTGAAAATATTCACAAGCAAGCATTATCTTTTATAAGTCTATCGAAAATGAAAGCATTTTAATAAAGTTTAACAATAGATTTAAGTCGGGCCGGCCCAAACAAATTGAAGGCTCTGTTCTAATTTTTACAATATATTGTTAATTAAATAAAATATAACATATATATTATAATTTTTCTTTAAATATAATATTTTAAACTGTTATTAGTAAATGATATAATAGAAAATTAAACCAACTCAATTGATAACAATATAGAGACATCAACAAGGAAGCAATTGTGTTCATGATTGGTGGTGGTAATTATGTTGAATATTGTAGTCTGCAAGAGCTTGCACAAAATCAGCAACCTCCCAAGCATATTATATATGGAACAACCGAACTTTTAACTGGAGTGGACTTTGTAGAGCAGCTTCCATTGTTGGGGAAGAAGATGGATTTGGGTAATGTTGCTCCTACCCAGCTCAGTAGTTAAGATGTGAATGTATCCGCAATTCAGCTTGCCAAACTATTCTTTAGTATACAGAAGAACACTCTCAGACATTGTGAGATAAAACAGAAAAGTCAAACTGCCTTTGTTTTTCATGGTCTAAAAATGTTGAAGAATTTTGTGTTTTACAGGGCTTCTTGATTATAAATTTAATCAAGGCAATTGCTTCTTTTTAGTTTTTATTTTTTTGTAGAATATTCAATTATGCTTTATCTTCATTGTAGTGAAAAGTTTTTTATTAACAAGTACAACAGGCCTTTGGTACTTTGTTTTCACTCTACGAGTAAGATGTTATCGTTGGAAATCCTAATATATTAATTCGAGAAGAAAGAAAAAAACTTGCGATATCTTATTTATTCATCTTTAAAAATAAATTTTAAATAATTTAATAATTTGTCACATGTCACTTATTAACCTTTAACAATTTAATTTATTATTATTATTTAATTATAATAATTTAACTAAAAATAAAATAAGCTGAATTGATAATACCCGTATATAAAATAAGAGAAAATGGGTCATGCACTGACAGTGTAAAATATTTTTACACTGTCAACCAATCACCACCATGCATCTAATTAAAACATTCTTTTATTTAAAAAAAACTTTAATGACATGACACATTCATGACTCCCTATTGGATGACAGTGTAAAACTATTTTACACTGTCAGTGTACTACCTTTTAACTCATAAAATAATATATAATCTTTTCTTAAAAAGAATGATTTACAAAATTAAATAAATTAAATATATATTAAATGTTTTTTTTTTATATTTTCAATGGATAAAATACTACATTGAAGAATTGAAATAGTTTTCTAACGTGTGCAAATCCTTAAAGCGTTTTTCAATACTAGAATTAAACATTTGAAACAAATAATAAATTGGCACCATTTTGAACGTCCTAAACAATAGTCATTATTCCAAATGCATTTTTTATTTAGGCTAACGAGATAATACTGCAACAAATATACTATGCTTCATACTATATATTTATTTTGAGGCCTCTTATACATGTGAGGCCCTGTGCTGTGGCACTGATTGCACGGACACAGGGCCGAGCCTGGACTTAAGAATCACGTTAAGTCCGTTTAATTGGTGTGTAGGGGTGTTGATGGGTTGGGTAAACCCAGTAAAACTCACCCAAACCGATCCAAAAAAGTGGGTTGGGTCGGGTTACTGGGTAAATACGGTTTTCAAAAATGAAAACCCATTCAAAATAATTGGGTTATGGATAAACCCACACCCAACCCACAAAACCCATGGGTAATTGAGTGACTATATTTTTTTCTCTTTTTTTTATAATTTAAAAAGTGATGACTTTGATGTTTTTAATTTTGTTTGCTTCAATTTCAACTTTTTGAACATCTTTTATTTAGTAAGTAATGATTTTAACTTATTTAAGATGACACATTTTGATTATTTTGATGCTAATTCTAATAAATTGCAAGTATTTTATGTAATTCTAGGTTTTACTGTAATGTAACTTTGGTTCTTACAAATATATGTTTATAATAAATAAATTTCATTATACATTTTGACATTTGATGTTTAAAAAAATAGCAGTAATATGTTAAACTATTTATTAAGAAAAAATGTAACATATCATTAATAATTATATACGGAAAAATAGTATTGGGTAACCCATTATCCAACCCAATCCAACCTACAAATTTGTGATTTTACCAAAACCAACCCAATGATATTGTGGGTGGTTATTTTTTCTCACCCAAACCAGTGTACCATATACGGGTTGGGTTATGATTTTGGCTAAATTCAACCCAACCGACCCATGAACACCCCTATTGGTGTGTATGCAGAAATATCAAATGCAAAGATGTCTGTTTAATTGACGTGTATACAGAAATATAAAATACAAAGGTGTTGGTTTAAATATGTGACATCTCAATTATTCACTTTAAATTAATATGTCATTTATTTTTCATTTATGTCCACACGTTTAAAATTGCTCCTAGCTTTTGGGATTATGTCTCTCTATAGTGCAACTTTTCCTAACGCCTCATCATGTTCAAGTTGTGCCGGTTCACTATTCCATTTTACTTTGCCGACAAATTGAGGTGATTTGAAAAGGAAGAAAAACTATCTTTGCTAAAAAAAACGTGTGTTAGCATTAAATATCCAGAAAGAGTGAAAAGGATATATTGAGAATTTGATTTTACTTATACTTATGCGTCGTCAAGTAAGAAAAAGAAGAAGAAAAAAAAAAAGAAGAGACTTCAATACTTTTAGATTTAATTCCATCAGCTCCAAGATGTATTTGCCATAGCGGTGACATTGTGAGTTTGAAAAGTCACAATATCATCGTAATCGGAAGGATTACAATATCATTTCGCATAATAACCAAGTGTTCTCACTTCAGTCGTTCATCTATATATATATATATATATATATATATATATATATATATATATATATATATATATATATATATATATATATATATATATATATATATATATATATATATATATATATATATATATATATATATATATATATATATATATAGATGAACGACTGAAGGGAGAACACTTGGTTATTATGCGAAATGAGAATAATGAATCACGACCATTAAATTTTGATTTATTGATTTTAATGAATCAAATTGGTTTCTTTTTCTATGTTGATTTAAAATAAATATTAAAAATCATAGAAAGAGAAACCAATCCAGTCCATTAAAATCAAAAAATCAAAATTTAATGATCGTGATTCATTGTTCTCATTTCCCATAATAACCAAGTGTTCTCATTTGAGTCGTCATATATATATATATATATATATATATATATATATATATATATATATATATATATATATATATATATATATATATATATATATATATATATATATATATATATATATATATATATATATATATATATATATCACTACAACACGCGTGGACTTTAAAAGCGCTGTGAAAGCCAGCGCTGGCGTAGGTAACAAAAGCGCTTTTGAAAGCGCTCTGGTAGACCCCCCTATAAGAGCGCTTTTCTGGAAAAAGCGCTCTGGTAGACCCCCCTATAAGAGCGCTTTCCTGGAAAAAGCGCTCTCGTAGGGTGGTCTATGAGAGCGCTTTTTCTGGAAAAGCGCTTTTGTAGGTGTCTATTATTTCTAAACCTGCACTTTTGGCAGCAATATTTCATAACCTGTAATTTACTATTTTTTGGCAGTATTTTTTCATGAACCTATAATTTATCATTTCTAATCGATATATACCATTATAATCAATATCAATTATATACAAAAAAAGTATTATATTATATACCATTAATGTAAATCAAAATACATATATACATATTTCTAAACCAAAACAACTAAACCAATTCACATATTTCTAAACCAAAACAACTAAATGGGAAACAACTTCCGAGTTCTTATGCAACCAATGTACGCTTCCTGTATTATCTGCTATGTTGTATTGATGCTTTAGTGGAGAACCAGTAGTCACCTGAGCTATGTTGTATTGTGTCACAGAATATGAATCAAGTAACTGTACCCCGAAGGATCCTGCCACAGAAGACTTCGGGGTACAATTACTTGATTCATATTCTGTGGAACATAATCGGCAGGGGCACATTGTGTTCTATCCTTTACCAGTCCATCCACTGTTTGAAGCTCAACCTACAATAGAAAAACGTGATTATTACTAACTACATATAGAAAATCTTGAATCATGTAAAAGTTGATGAAACAGATATAGCAGAAAAGAAAATTAAACCTGCAAACGCTGCTCTGTAGCTCTGGTTGTGCCTCTTAGCACACCCAGTTCATGTTTCAGCACGTGAATTGCTTCACTTACATGGAGCCCTTGTAGGTCTATCATTCTCGCATGCCCTCTACCATTAACTTGCATCTTTGGACCAACTGGATTCCTGAAAAATCATAGAGTTGTACAGTGCTGGAGAAGATTATAACTCCTACATCAACATCACACAAAATTCCAAGCTGCTTCGCCTTCTTCAACAAACTGTTTCTCCGCTTCGAAAACGTAACTTGCCTACTCATAGAATTATCAATCATCCTTATCACGATATTTCCTCTCCCCATTCAAATAAACCCTAACGAACCAGAAAAACACAGATCAAACGAATCAGAACTTCAATTTCATCACCAAAACCAAAAAGCACGAAAATCAAAAGTATAAACATGAAAAACGTAGATCCTGAAAACTGTAATGAATATTGCAGTTTCATTGTTGCGGTTCAATACATATATGAGAGAAGACGAATATGGAGGAAAATTGGATCAAGTTTCGGAGAGAGAAAGAAAATCTAGAGAGAGTGAGAGAGAGAGAGAGAAGCGCTTACTGGTTAAACCCTAACCTGAACAGAGAAGAGACGGTTAAAGGCTGGAGATGGAGTGAGGAAGGCGGCGGCGGAGTCGGTTGAAGGCTGGAGAGGGAGTGAGGACGGCGGCAGTGAGGGAGTCACGACGGAGAGGAGACGGTTGCTGGAGGGAGGGAGTTTGAAGACGGAGCAACGAAAGGAAGAAGAAGGTTCGCGTGTTTTGGATCTGAAACAAAACGCGTGTGTTTGTAAAATATAATTTTTTAAATGGGCTACCAGAGCGCTTTTCAAAAGCGCTTTAATAACACCCCCTACCAGAGCGCTTTTTAAAAGCGCTCTCATACCCCCCTACCAGAGCGCTTTTTGAAAGCGCTCTCATACCCCCCCTACCAGAGCGTTTTTTTTGCATCATTGTCTCTTGTTTATTAATTTTGTTTTTAGCGAACCATACGAGAGCGCTTTTGCTAAAAGCGCTTTAGTAGCTGCGCTGCTACAGCTTAAATTTGGCGTAGTGTATATATATATTAAATGAAATTAAAAAATAAGAAAATAAATGACCATTTCTTTTTCCTAAAATATAGACTACTTATATGACCGTTTGATTTATTCTTATTAACGGTTGAGATTTGGTGTAAGTTATTTAGACTTACACATGATGTCAATGGATTATCTCTCTCTCTCTCTCTCTCTCTCTATCTATATATATATATATATATATATATATATATAGAGAGAGAGAGAGAGAGATAGAGAGAGAGAGAGAGGAGAGTTATATTGACTCCAAGAGTAAGTGTTCAACACTTACTCCAAATCATAACCATTGATTATCATTAATCCAACGGTTTTAATTAAAGTTTTAAATAAAAAAATATTTCCAAAAATAATTAGATTAAATGATCAATTAAAACCGTTAGATTAATGAAAATCAATGGTTATGATTTGGAGTAAGTGTTAAACACTTACTCTTGGAGTCAATATAACCCTCCTCATATATATATATATATATATATATATATATATATATATATATATATATATATATATATATATATATATATATATATATATATATATATATATATATATATGTTGGCTAGGATTTTCGACAGACACTAAAATTTAGTCAAAAAGAGATGGAATCTGAAGAGGTTCTTTAAGATAGAAAACACCTGGGTCGAACTACACTTAGTCGACCAATAAACAAAAGTATCAATAATTCATTGGGTCCAGAAGTGCCAAAGGCCCAAAGATTGAATAAAGGCCCAGAAGTTCAAACAAATGGTTCATTTCACGCAAGTGAGATTTTTGGAGGGAAACAGAATATGAATGGAGAACGTGGGGTTTCGTAAGAGGAAGTTAGGATGAAGAACGTGGGGGGCTAATGGGTCGAAAACCTCCATGAAGTAGTTACTTTTATACATTATAAATAAAGAACTTTGTGCATAGTTTGAGGGATTTACAACTTACAAACGCCTAAACGCTAACACTCAAAGTACCCAAGCGACGAGCGAAATGAGTCAAGCAAGGGCTATGTATGTTTAAATCACCTACCTTTTTCTGCAAATCGTAATGTTATGTTATTTACGTTCAAATTTTGTTGTTTTCCTTACTTGTTCGTTGTTTAAACTTTGCACAGTTATTCATAAAAAAAAACCCAATTTCAACTCTGATAGTGTTCGACGCCGTGTCAAATGCCTCTTTTCAAAACAACAATACTTAAAACTCTCCCAAAGATACTTTGAAAACAAAAGCGTTGTCCTGAGATTTCGAAGTCGATCTTGCAGGTAACCTTTAAAAAGATGAAATTCTGGTGCAGCAGACCCAGATGTCCTTTAAGGATGTCGAGACATCTGATCTGAGATTGACAGTTCAGGCAAGATATAACGTACTAAAAAGATAAATAACACCAGAAATTGTTTACCCAGTCCGGTGAGAAACACACCTACTCTGGGGGCATACCAAGCCAAGAATGAAGTTCACTATCATCAGTATTAATTCAAAGCTAAACTCCCCCGTTTACAACTCTTCACTTAATCCTTACCCAATGACCCTTCTACCTAGATCCTCTCTAGATATGAAATATCTCCATCCCACTTCCAATCACCTCAGTGATGTTGTACAAGTTTCCAGTCCCATAATCTGTAACAACGACCTAATCACCAACATTCTGATCACACAGACAAACAGTTTCTGAAGACACACTTCCATGGCAATACCTAGTCAAGACTCTTGACTAAGAACAATAACAATAACTTGGAGTTACTTCAAAGCTTCCTCCAAGAACATACGTACTCCTCTTGCCTACAGGATTCGAGGATTACATTGACCTTCCCACAACTCGAGAGGTTCATTTAACCTAGCCTTAATGATTACATCTTGATATACTTCGGTTGGCTTCTTTTCTAGGTTAAAAACCCTTCTATTTATAACCTATACCCAACTGGATATGGGCATTCCATCACAGCTAATTTGCTGTTACAAGATAGCAGTAACTTCTGCTACAAACAAGGTTTTCAATATCCTAGTTTCTGAATATATCTCCATATTTAGAAACTATATAATCTTAAAATATTTTGATTGATTATTCATACCTTTTAAACATAAAACACCTTATATGATTTGCATAATATTCAGAGAACATTTTGCATCTGTTAAATTGAAATTGAATCTCATTAATCCAGCTCAGCAGGCGCGATGTCAACAGCTATTCCTTAGGACAGGACATGTTATTCCAGAACATGTTCCAACATCTCATAGTACATCTTCTTGTTGTACTTGTTGTGTTTTGTACATGTGTTTTATTAGCATGTTTTACATCCTATGGTACATATTGTTGCTATTATAGTTTAGCAAACATAAATGCCAATTACATAATTCAGAAAATTAAGAAAAGATACTAGGGTAGTTTACCAATTCTAGAGGTAAACAAAATGGCACGCCTAGTGGGACAATGCTAAAGATATTTTCAAAGTTATTTATTTTCTGTTTTAGATTTTGTATCTTCAATGATAGTCGTGTGTGTGTAAATTTAAGAAGTGGGAAACAATTGTCCAAAATGTCACGTTCGAGTACAGACACAAACACTTCAAACCTTTCACACACGCAAGTTACTACACAAAATATGGACGTCATACCAGTGAATGCCACAACACAAAGCGCAACAGTTTTATCTCCTATAAGATCAACTGCTACTCCTAGTTCGACGACATCGGTCGCGACAGGAAATGTGGGATCCTCGTTCAATCCCACATGAGCACTTTTTCAAATAGATTCGTTACCTCTTGAACAATATCAATATGGCATGCCTCAGATTATGATAACTGAACTTCAGCCAAGTGTGTCCACTTATACAGATAATAGATAACATGATGGCTATAGGACATCAAGGAGGCTACGCTACAATGCCTTCGTTTACCAAAAGTTTAAATGGTCGAATAGGTGTAGTCAGTTACTTAACACAGACAACACCGTCTCTAAACACCACTTCAGTTATGGCGTTAAGGCACCAGATGGATGGGAGTAACCTAGAATTAATATACAATTTGACCCAGCAAATAGGGGTTATTTTCAATCCCATGGTTAACCAAATAGGTAGAATGCTTGAATCATTTGGAGTCCAACCAGTTCAAACGCGCCATAGGCCGGTAGGGTCAAATATTGATAGACTAGAGGTGGGTGCACCTCCAGAAAACCAGCAACGGCCTTTTAGACCTCAAATGGTATAACCCATTACCTATGAGGAAGAAGAGTTTGTCGAACGGTGTGAACCTAGGCCAATAGGGGTTAGGAGATACAAGGATGCAAATCGAGTACTTAGGAATGCTAACAATATGTTAGGTCGCAATAACATAATGAATGTAGTCGAAGAAGTCTTGGCCCGTAGTGGGCTTAATGTTGGCTTACATAGGCCAAACTACGCGTCACCTTTGCCTGATTATATTTGACAAGAAGAATTGCCTAATGTATGTAAAGTGCCTAGGTTTACTAAGTTTGCAGGTGAGACAAATGAGTCGACTGTTGAACATGTAGCTAGGTATGAGACAGAAGCTTCCGATATTGCCAATGATGAGGGGTTGAAAATGAGATATTTTTCTAGTTCATTAACCAAAAATGCATTCACCTGGTTCACCATACTAGCTCCTAATTCTATAAGAACTTAGGAGCAGTTAGAGCGCGTATTCCATGAGCAATTCTACATGGTCCAATCCAAGGTTAGCTTGAAAGAACTATCTTTGGTTAAAAGAAGATCATTTGAATCTATAGATGATTATTTTAATAGGTTTAGGTTGCTAAAGGCTAGTTATTTCACTAGGGCTCCTAAACATGAGTTAGTCAAAATGGCTGTTGGGGGGTTAGACTATTCCATTAAGAAGAAATTACATCCCCAATATCTTAGAGATATGGCCCAGTTGGGCGATAGGGTTCGGCAAGTCGAACGCTTAAAAACAGAGAAAATCAGGGCATCAAAAAATCACAAGAGAGAAAAGATTTCCTATGTTGACACTGATGAATATCCTTTGGAATGGATAGATGAATGCACAGAGGCAGGAGAAGTTAACATAGGATATTCATCTATCCATTGCAAAATGCTGAAATCGTCAAAAGGAAAAAAACATTGACGTACCAAAGAATGATAGATTTGCTACTAAGACATACACGTTTGATATTACTAAATATGATGAAATATTCGATGTTTTAGTGTCAGATGGGCAGACTATGGTGCCTCTAGACCTCAAGAATCCACCATTAGAGCAAAAACAGAAAAGGGTTTTTTTTTGCAAATATCATAATTTTTTTGTCATAATACTTCTCAATGTATTCTTTTCAGGGATTTGGTGCACAAAGCGCTGAAGGATTGGAGGTTACAGTTTGGTGAGAAGCCAAAGGCTTCCATGAAGATCGATGTTAATCCTTTTCATGTTGTTAGTGCTAACTTGGTCGAACCAGTTGAGGTTCTCATGGTGGAGACTAATGATGGCCTCGACAATGAACTATGTGCAATGGTCAAACGAATGGCTGCACTAACACATGAGGCTATTGAAGGTCTCAGTGGAAAACAGGTTGGAGTAACAAATTAACTGGTGGCACTAATGACCGAGACTACTGAGGGTCTCCAAGGCGACCAGGGTGATGCAGTAGATCAGGAAGAGATGCTAACAATTGAGGCCAACGAAGGTTTCAAGGGTGAATATGTGAGCTTTGTGGAGCCATGGGAAGTCATGATGGTAGGGATTACGGAAGATCTCGAAGACCACAAAGATGACAAGGGAAAAATGGAATATGAAGTGAAAAATGAGGAATTATCAGAAGAGACAGTGGCAGAATTGATGAAGGTGGTTTTTTCAAAACTTGGGGAAGAATTAGTCGATTTTCTAAACAGGTGCAAATTAAGCAATTCAAGGACCATGTTATGTCCTAACTGTAATATGGTCTATGATGAGAAATATGCAAGGAAAATTGAAACCTTGAGGAAAGAGGGGTCCAAAAAGGAACACCTCCAAGGAAAAGGGCCTAAAGTGGTGTTCGACCATTCAAGAGCGTCTTACAAGGTCCAAAAACCACAAGGTAAGGCCATGTTCCCCTATCAGAGGACTTTTGTGCCACTAACTAATGTACCCCAAGACAAATGGGTTGGCCCTGCATATGCAGGGGGCAACACAAAGCTGGAGGAGAGTGGAGAAAGGCTCTGGCTCAAACAAAAAAGGGCAAGTGCTGGAACGGGGTTCAAGTTCAACTCAAGCAGAGGAAACTATAAATACACCCACTAAGTATCATGTGCCTCCAACATACAAAGGGAAGAATCCCATGACACGAACCTAGTGGAGAAGGTTTTAAAGAAACAAGAAGGCTGCAAAAGAAGCAACTCAAAAAACTGCACCAAAAGGTGAGGAAGGGAGAAAAGAGGCACCACATAGGCCAACAAAAGAAAGGTTGGCAATGCCAGTACCCAGGGTTGCATTAATGTCGATAGAAGTAAAAGATTCTGGTGACAATATAGATGATGAAATGGTGTATGATAATTTTGAGGATAGCTCAGAAGATGACTTGATCATTCATTGCAATAATGTGTCGGTTTTACCCATGGAATATGATTGTATTTCTAAAGTATCAAAGGCTGAAGACGATGTGGCAACTGAAGAGGATGCCGGCCAAAAACCTTTGTGCTATTATGTGATGGGAAATGGGGTGATAGGATAATAACATGCTATGTTCGAGAAACCAACTTCAAACATGATGTATCAGCTTAAGCCTTTGTTTATAAGGGCAAAGGTGGATGGTTTCCCAGTAAACAAAGTTTTTGTTGATGGTGGAACTGCAGTGAATTGGATGCCACAGTCTTTGCTGAACTATGAGGGAAAGACAAGCCACATTTTAGGTGTGATTCAAGTGACTTTATTAGTTGGCTCGAATGTAAGGCCAACATTATTTATGGTAATTCCATCCAAGGCGAATTACAACTTGCTTTTGGGATGTGAGTGGATTCATGGAATAAGGGTTGTGCCGTCGATATTGCATTAGAGGTTGTCGATTTAGCGTGAAGATGGAATTGTAGAGAATATAGAAGATGACCGTGGTTATTTCACAGTTGATGTAACAGTAGTCAATAAGAGGAATTTTTATAAAGCATTGGCAACAATACCTTCATGTTATCCCGAAAATGCAACATTCCTGCCACATCCAAATACTACAAGTGTCTTAACCTTACACCCTACACATGGTTTTATTTGGGACCAGGAAAAGTTGGATACTTATCCAGCTGTTGAAGGGGAGGTTGCGCCCACTGGATGGGACGATGAAAACCATGGTAATGATGCCTGAGTCGAAAGCTCTGGCAAGGATTTTGGCCTATTTGGCAGAAAACAGGTTAAATATGGCTCTTGAAGCCAATGAAATAACGAATGTGGCGCCAGAAGCCACAATGGTAGAAAACATTGGCCAAACTGGTCAACCAACGACTTCAGAAAGCCGGAGGCTTGACTGCATTTATGATGATGAGCCTCTGGGGTTTGAAAAAGACCCAAGAGATGGTGTTCAGAAGATGCAATCGCAAGATCCTTCTGAAGAAGTTGGCTTAGGTGATGGAATGACAAAGCTAATCACATACATCAGCACCAAAGTCGACAGTAAGATGAAAAAGCAAGTAATCAAGTTGCTTAAGGAGTTCAGCAATTGTTTTGCATGGGACTACAATGAGATGCCAAGATTGAGTCGAGATGAGGTTACCTATCAGCGCAGGCAAGCGACCAGTCAAGCAAATGCCAAGGAGGTTTGCCCCAAAAGTATTTTCAAAGAAAAAGACTAAGATTGAACGCTTGCTGAAGAAAAAATTCATCAGGACAACCATGTATGTCGAATGGTTAGCTAATATAGTCCCTGTGATTAAAAATAATGAAACACTTAGAGTTTGTATGTACTTTAGGGATTTGAACAAAGTAATTCCCAAAGATGAATATCCAATTCTTGTGGCAGAAATGTTGGTCGATTTAGCCGCATGTCATGAGTATTTAAGTCTGTTGGTTGGTTATTCTTGTTACAATCAAATCTTTATTTCCAAAGAAGATACTCCTAAAACAACATTTGGATATCTTGGGGCATTAGGTACCTATGAATGGGTAGTCATGCCTTTTGGGTTGAAAAATGTTGGAGCGACATATCAAAGAGCAATGAATTCAATGTTCCATGATTTTATAGGCACCTTCATGCAGGTGTATATTGATGACATTGTGGTTAAATCATCCTCAAAAACAAAACTGCTGTACTGGCACGCTAATTTTCAGGATTCAAAACCCCTGTAGAAATTAAACAACGACATAATGTTTGCATATAGCTTAAACCTATGTAGAAGTTAAACCACAACATAATATTTGCATAAAGATTAAACTCCTGTAGAAATTATAACACAGCGGGTCATCCTCTGACTTGTACCCTCACCACCGATCCGATGGCGATTCTAGCTTCTCCCATTCAACGATTGAAGCAAACAAAACTTTATAACTCTTATTCACATAATTAAAGAAAGCTCATGTTTATGATCCCAAATGAAGACGTCTTTACCACTGATAACCGGAGGCATAACCTGCGTCGTCGCCGACAAGTTGAAATGTGCAACAAGTTACACGGAGAGAGATTAGTGGAGCTTGAGCTCCCTTAGAAAGGATTAGGGTTAGGTTATCGCAGACTCCAACAATGAAGGCGCCACTTCCCGTAATCCCTTGATTCTCTCTCTGATTTTTCCAAATTCAAGGTATTTATCTACTCTAATACAAATCAACCAAATAATTGACGCAATTTCAGAACACAACATAAGTATCTATCATTGGATCAACATTCACCACTACCATAAATAATTTTCAAAAACTATCTTAATGCAACAAAAACGCAGAAAGAAAATACTTGAAAAAAGCACCAAGCGAGATTGAGGATGTTGACAAGCCAAAGAGAACCGTAATACGAGATAATGATGTAAGATCGACCATTGGTAAACTTAAGGAAACTCTGCCTCAGTTGAAGTGCCAAATACGAAACAAAGAGAAACGATGCGACAATCAACACATCATTGTGCCAGAACTGTGATAGTCGAAAATCCAATATGTGAATCCCTTTCATAATACTCTATTTAAATAGTCTGAAGCTTCGTTTGTTATTGTTAGCACTGATGGTTCAAAATTTGTACGAGAAATAAACAGTTTCTGGAAATGAAAACCCCTAATCCCAAATTTAAGTGGTGAATCAGAATCGATAAATATGGGTGAAGATTGCAAAGAATAAATCACCGTTGCCAGATTCGTCTTCAGAAATAGATTCTTGTGTGAAGATGAAATTTCGTGTATGAAGATTGAAGCGTTGCTGTGAAGATGAAATTTGTCTTGAAAGGGAAGGAGGAATATAGACTGTGAGGTTTGTTTCAGAGAAAGGGTTTCGTGTAGTGGGCAAAAGGGTTTTGTCATTTTTTATTTGTATTTTTATTTATTTCTAATGATAAATATTTAATAAATAATTGTACTATATATTTAATATTTAACTATGGGGGGAAAGGGTTTTTGAGGTAAACGAAAAATATTATATTTCATTGCGGGGGGAAAGGATTTAAGTGGAAAACGAAAACGAAAACGAAAAATTGAGCGGGGAAATAAATTTTTTTTGCAACAATATAATTAGTGTAGCGTCGGCTGGAGGCTGACACTAATGTGAAAGACAAACAAAAAAGTAAATATTAAGCGAGTTACCCTATTAGTGTCTGCTTGTAGTGACGTAAAACTGACGCAAATAGCGTCAGAGTCGGGGCCTTGTTTACGGTGATTTCCGGTAAACAACCGCTAGTCTTCCAAACTATAATAAATATGATTTGGTTACTTGCAGGATCGACTAGATTGATCCTAGGACACATAGTCAAGAAGATTGTTATCAATGTTTGTTCTGACCATATTCATTATTTGTCTTCTTCAATAAGCGTTGTTCGATTAACAGAACAAATAGTCTCGACAATCACTTTGTTATATATAAATATGACTTCATCGAAGTGACATGACATAAAAATTAAAAGGACAATTGAAACGTAAAGAATCTTAAACTGCAGAAATATAAAAGACTTTGAAAGTAAATAGCGTGAAAGTAATTCGAAAGTAAATGACGTTAAAGTAAAGATGCAGAAACGTAAATGGCAAGAAATAAACGAAATGCAGTAATTCTGAAAGATAAAAACAAAAAGATAATACACATGTATTAAAATGGTGGTGTCATACGTACATTTTCTCAGCGAACTCTTTCTCTTAACGCTTGATACTTGAGTAAATATGTGAGTGATTTGTACAAAATGAACACACAGAATCCTAACACTAAGACTCCTATTTATACTAGTTTCGACCTTAACGGTCCTACACTAATCTGCTGCCACGTTTCTCATCAGAACTTCCAGCGAAGCCATCTGTTGTTGAACGGTTACGAAACCGTCTTTCGAATTTCAAATCTTCCCGCCTGAGTCCATCTTCGACGCGTGGCAGTGTATTAAACAAACACTACTAAAAAACACGTTAAGTAGTAATACTTGAATACATATTCTATGAATTTTGTCTAAGTCCCGAAGACATATGCTTTCATTAATCTTTCAGCGTTCACTTATCTTCATCGAACTTAGAAGTCTTTATTTTTCCGAAGCATGACCATCAGTAGCCATTTTTTAAGGGATGGCCATCAGTAACCATCTTTCCTTCGATTCTCAACTCCTTCGAAGGATAAACAACATAAAACGAAATCTTCAGCTAACAAATTGCCCCCAATAAATGCCTGTTTCGAGAATCAACAGAAATAGGCATTTCTTGCCATTATAAGATTTCGTTTTTATGATCCTTGAAAGTTCCAAGACTGCTGACTAGCGTCATAATCACTGATAACACTGTTTCCGAGACGTCTTGTCATTTTCAAAGATGTCTTCTCATAACCTACATTCCCACGTTTTAACCTTACTTCCTGATCATTACTCCTACATACTAGGAGTGAAGCTAACTCATTCGACCGCCGTTGGATTAAATCACCAGCCGCCACGTGTCTCTCGGGTTTTACCCAAAAGATTTAAAAAGGTTTCCGTTAAACCTTTAAATACTTGATCTTGTGTCTCTATACCGCCTTTCATTCATCTTCTTCACCAAAAAATTTAAACATCTTCACTCTTTTCAGAATCTTGTTCTTTTAATCAAAAATTTCTTCATGGCTTCATCTTCAAATGTTCTTCAACCCGCTTTGAAGCTCCAATCAACGACACGTTCTGGGGAACGAGAGTTCGTTCCAAACCCTAACACTGAAGAGATACGCGCTATTTACGCTTCCCAGGTAATCATTCCCTTTGAACTCTCTGGAAAAACTCTTGCCTTTATGGGTCCGTTACCGAGTGAAAATATCCAATCTATGAATAAGTTTTTTCCTGCTTACTACAAGACTAGACCATTAGTTAGCAAAGTTAAGATAGATGAAGACGGTCGCTCTCCTTTAGGCAAATCTGCTAATATTGAGGAAACTTCAACCGCAGTCCCTGTAGCTTTAAACAAAATTAGGTTAAACTATATGACCAATTCTGTAAAAGTGTTTAGGTCAATCCCTTTAGCCAAAGATCCTGACTTGTACTATGCCTGGCTAGAAAGGGTAGAGAAACAAAAAGGATCCTTCTGGAAAGCATTAGGAATATATGATTTGATTCAACTGTCAAGAACGGGTTTAGAATACAACCAACCCATGCTAGTAGCAGCGGTTCATTTTTGGGATGCTTCTCACAACACCTTCCATCTCCCATGTGGAATGGTTACCCCCACGCTTTTCGACGTGGCCGCTATTACAGGACTTCGACCAACTGGTGAAACCTTCGACCCCAATGAAATGGATAATGACACTATTGGTTTTAACGATTCGCAAGTCACTTATACGGCATTCATCCAGAAGCATCATATTACCACTGAAGCGACATCATCTGATGAAGAGCATATTGCTTTTCTAGCATTATGGCTTTCACGATGTGCCTTTTGTTCAAGGTCTATCCAAGTTGCGAAAAGGTACCTTTGCATGGCTAATCAATTGCATGCTGGGAAAAAGCTCAACCTCAGCCAACTACTTCTAGGGTCTCTTTATGAAAACCTTAGTGAAGCTGCAAACCTTACCAAGAATTTCAAATCTGGTAGTTTACTTTACGCTGGTCCTTTCTGGCTATTGCAATTGTGGCTTAATGCTACATTCGAAACTCATCTTCCCTTTCGAGGAGATGTCAATGAGGAGGACAGCATAATCAAAAATCGAACTATAGAGGGGACCAGGTTAGCTTACCTAAATAAGTTGAAATTGCCCTCGTATGTTCGACCAGAACTACGTTATGAAGTGGCTTTCAAACTCAATCCTCCAAAATTCCCCCCACTACCAAGTGCTGATTTTGGTGTGGCTCTAAGTCCTCCTTTCCCAGACTGGTTCGTGTGTGGGAATGCTCTCAAAATTCTTCAAGAGAGTACCAAAAAACGCGCTGAACGAGTGGTTCCGACTAAGCATACCTTGGATACTTTCAAAGGACATCTTCATATAGATCTTAAACACGTTCGTGTCCTGACTCCAATACCTGAAGGTTTGGATTAAGGCAATCTTTTCGACTGACTTATCTTTTCTTTATTGATATACTGATTTCAGTCTCAACTACAGCTGTTGCACGAAGGAGGAAGATTAAGGAAGCTTCTGCCCCAAAAGACTCTGGGACGTCTAAAAGCAATAAACCAAGTGGGAGTGACTCCCTCGTCACTGATAAGAAGCCCACGGTACATACTTATCTCATACTCTCAATCTTGTACAATACGTGATTAGTACTCATCTTTCTCATTTTCGACTTGCCAGAGTTCGAAACCCCCAACGGGTTCGAAGCGTAAAGCTTCTTCGACCACTGGTTCGGATGGCGAAGATAAATCCCCTCCTCAAACTAGACAAGGACAGAAGAAAAAATATAAAGCTGTTACCCCTTCGAGAAAAGGGAAAAAGGCAAGTCCTTCCAAAGCTGCTTCTCCTGGTGATAAAGCGTCCTCTGAAGAGTCTCCTTTGAAAGCTGCTAGTAATGCTTTCGTTGTGGAAAGCCATAATTCAAGTCCAGACAATATTCCACCCAAGGTACTTCGGGTTTGTCCCACATATTATCTTGTGATTTTAACTGAATAATCGTACTGACACTTTACCTTGTTATTGCAGGATGATGCTGGCACTGCTACTTCCGGTTTTAAAGACCCTGGCCTCACCATTGATGTTGACAAACTTTATGGTAGTTGTCAAACTTTAACTTTCGTTAACTAAACTCTTCAAAAGTTTATTTATTTTTGAATAACTTTGCTCTGTTTAACATAGGTACCTCTCAAAATCAAACTCGTGTTCTTTCACCAGTCTTCGAAGACGTTAGGCCAATTGCTACCATATTGCCTAATGAACCAGTCGAAGAAAGCCACTCTACTGACGAATCCCCACCTACCCATCAAGGCAAAAATTTGGAAGAGGATCATCCATTCTCAGGCAGCGATAATGTGAATCAGCAATCACATGGCAACGAAGATTCCGCGTCGGAGAAAGATGCTATGGAAGAAATTTCTCAGCCTGAAAAACCAGTTTCTCATGGAACTTCAACTCTTGACGCCAAAACCATTCATGAGACAACTTCGACGCCTGCCCCTGCAAAGCTTACTCCTTCAGAGCTTGAACAACTTAAGCAAACTGATCCTCTCAGTTTCTTAAAGGCCATTATGAATGTGAATACTCCTTCGCCTCCGGAGCTTAATGTCTCAACAGCTGTTACTGCAGACTCTAGTGACAAGGAAGATATCCCCAGTCTTCTTCGACAAATAAAAGAAAGATTCTTTGGGGTCAATCTTGTAGATGTTCTCAACCGGGACCCTATTAAGAGCCACAACTTAAATCAACTTCTAAAGAAAGTAGATTTGCTTCAAGTTTCCACAGAAGTTTCAGAGGTAATTGTTCTGCTGGGCTCTTTACTCGAGCAACTCCAAGCTAACATCCTTTGAAGGCAAAATGTCGACAAAGAGTTATCTGAGAAAAAGGCCTCTCATGACTCTTCATGGAATTTTGCTATGGACGCAACGAAACAAGGTGAGGCCCTCAGGCTCAAACATTCAGAAAATCAGAAGGCCATTGATGATTATGAGAAGAAAATCGGCTCTTGGAAACAAGAAATCAAGGTACTCGAGGGCAAGATAAAGGAGGCTGAAAATTGTCAAGCAGTCCTACAAAAGTCTAATCAACAAGACTTGCTCGAAGTGGTGCAGTCAGGAATGAAACATTTCGAGGCTGCACAAAAGTTAGTGCCAGAAATCGAAAAGTTGAAGAAACACCGGGCACTAATTGAACTTCGCATGTCTTCATGGGAGACTCAATATTTGAAGATCAAAAAGGATCTCCCTGAGGATTTCAACTAAATGTTTTCGATCTTGTTACTTATTGCACCTTTATTTTGTAATCGAGGCCACTGTAGACATATAATATTTGTACGCTTGACTCCCTTTTATCTTTATCATATTTGCCATTGTTGATTTAGCAAATCTTTCAATTTCTTGTCAAGATATATCTTTAGATTTCCTACAGTGCTTTTATTAAATGCAACATGTAGAACCTGAACATCCTTCGCAGCACTTTTGCCTCTAGACTTGACGTTTCCACTTCTTCTAGCCATAATCATTATTAAAAGTGACGTCACTTTCTCCAAAACGTCGGTTTTCAGACGTGCGTGCATCAGTTTTAATGATTACTTCTCAACTTCCAAGGGCGGGAAACGGCGGAAGCCATAACTCCTTTCTTTGGAAAACCAACCGCAGTCCAATCACTCATTGGCAATTAAAACCCACCCTTCAGTATTCCCCTTCTATATAAAGGGTCCAATATCACCTTTATTTCTCATTCATGCGTTTTCTCTCCAAACTAAACACAGAAAAAAGAAAACACACAACTTCTCTTTCAGAACAACTTTCTTACCTTGCAATGGCTGAACCTCTCTTCTTTAACGACATCAAAGCCCTCATTAGAGGCGAGTTCAGACTCTCTGAGGATGAACTTGCTCGCCATTTCATCAACATCGAAACCCTGTTTGTTAACCAGGAACTAGACTTCTACTTTGAGGAAGTCCTGGAGGGTGCCATTTACCCCAACATGGTGGCAGAATTCTGGATGAATGCGTCTTTACGCATAGATCCTGAAGGTAGGACCACCATTGATTCTGTTATTCGACACGCTCGTCTCAGCATTACTCCCACCACTATTGCTAATCTAATAAGATGCAATAACTCTGGTGAAACTTTTGACGACAACAGTTTCAACATGACTACTCATCTCATGCTGAGAGCTCTTGTGGATAATGACCGCTTCAGTGCCAAAGTCATCAGGATCTGGCACAAGATGCTCGTGGGGAACTTCCAACCTCGGCGGATTGACGAAAACGACATCATGGTTGAAGACTTGGAGTTTATCCTCTGTGGTCTTCGAGGGAAGAAAATTAACATCCCTTTGATGATCTTCAAGGGACTTGTTAAAGTTGTCTCTGCCGGTGTCGACCGTCGAGGGGTTGTGACTTGTCTTCTGTACGGGAGACTCCTTAGCTATATTTTTCTTAAGAAAGGCGTAGTGAGAAGGATGCGTACTTCTGGAGCTATGGATATGTTCGAGGCTGAACCTTCTCCCGTGTTGTGTTTGGACAATTTAAACCAAAGGATTGACTAGCAAGTTTTTTACCTTAGGTTTAATCTTTTTATATATATTTATGCCTTCTTCCTTTTGTAACTTCAGATCCTATTCTTTGGATCTTTTTGTAATGAATGTACTCCCATGCTTGAAATGAAAAAGAATATTTTGGTGTCTTCTTTGATTTTTCTTTCCATAATTCTTCCTGATTGTGAAGCCATTTTGGTGCCTGACCATTTTGGCTTTTCGTAGTACCCTGGGTATCTACGTCTTTGCAATCCTTACTTCGTGCATACTTGGTTTATATCTCTTCAAATATTTCCCGTTTACTCTCAAGATCCTATGATCTTCTGCTAATTCTTCGATTTCATAAGCATTGTTCGAGAATACTTTTAAGATTCGAAAGGGTCCTTCCCAATGTGGGGACCATTTACCAAGTGCCTGATTCTTTCGATCTATAGGCAAAATAACTTTCCAGACTAAGTCATTATTAACAAAAGTTTTACCTTTCACCTTTTTATTATAAGCTCTGGACACTCTTTCTTTTTGCCTTTTTATCATTTCCAGCGCTCGAAGTCTGTCTTCGTCCAAATCTACTAACTCATTCATCATCAACTCCCAGTATACATTGGGAGGAATGTCTGCTTGTCTTTGTATCCTTACTGATTGCAAACATATCTCAATTGGAAGAACTGCGTCATGTCCAAACGTCAACTGGAAAGGAGTTGTATTCGTAGCTTCTTTTGGAGATGTTCGACAAGCCCAAAGTGCTTGATCTAAAGTCTTATGCCAATTCTTGGGTCTCTTTCCTACATGCTTCTTGATAAGACCAATTATTATTTTATTTGCTGCTTCAACCTGTCCATTTGCTTGGGCATAATAAGGTGTAGAAGTAAATAGCTTGAAACCTATTTCTCTGGCAAAATCTTGCATTTTTCGTCCAGTAAAGACTGATCCCTGATCAGTTGTTATACTTTCTGGGATTCCAAATCTATATATAATGTATTTCTGAATAAACTCGATCACCGCCTCTTGATCCACGTTTGCCAGTGGTATTGCTTCAACCCATTTTGTGAAATAGTCTATTCCTACCAAAATGTATCTTTGCCCTTTGGATGATTTGGGGTGAATCTCTCCAATCAAATCTAGTGCCCATCCCCTGAAAGGCCATGGTTTTACTATTGTACTTAGCTCGTTTGCTGGAGCGTGTTGGATACCTGCATGTTCTTGGACTCTTGGCACCCTTTCGCGAACTCTATACAATCCTTTAGCATCGAAGGCCAATACATCCCATAACGAAACAAGAGCCATTTCATTTTGTGCCCTGCTTGATGTGCACCACATGCTCCACTATGTACGTTCGACAGAGCCAAGTATGCTTCTGCTTCTCCCAAGCATTTCAACAATACCCCTTCGGGAGTTTTCTTGAACAATTCATTTTCCATCAGAAAATATGACAGGGCCCTATACTTGATTTTTCTGTCTGTATCCGTCAAAGGATTTTTTAGATAGTTAATAATTGGATTCCTCCAATCTGTGTCAGCCAATGAATCTATATTTAGTACCTCGAATTGTTCTTTATTGGCATAACCCAATTGTGAATCTTCCAAATCACTTGGCGAAAGTTTAGTAAACATTGCTCTTCCTCTTACTTCAATCAATTCTTCCAACTTTTCTTTTGATACTTTATATCCCGAAGCTAATTGAGCCAAGTCGTTTGCTTCCTGGTTATTCGCCCTTGGTACATGTTTTAATTCCACGTATTCGAATTTCTTGAGTAACCTATTTGCGATGATAAAATACATGATCAGATTCTCTTTGATGCACTTGTACTCCTTTGTCAATTGTTTGATGACCAATTCGGAGTCTCCTTTAATTTCGACTCTGGTTGCCCCCAATTCTAACAAAGCCTCAAGTCCAGCGATTAAAGCCTCGTATTCGGCTTCATTATTGGAGCATGATGGACCTTCGATTTTATACTTGAGCTTTGTTGGAATTCCATCAGGAGAAATTATCAACATTCCAATACCAGTTCCCTCTCTATGCGTTGAACCATCGAAATATAACTTCCAAGGTTTCAAATCTACACAATGCTGATGATTCTCAACCACCGCATGGTCAACAATGAAGTCTGACACAATCTGACCTTTCATTGCCTTGAGAGGCTGAAATATTAATGAATATTCAGTAAGGGCTAAAGCCCATTTGCCAACTCGACTATGTAGTATTGGCTTAGATAACATATGTTTAATAACATCATAATGAGATGAAACGTAAACATCAACTGGTTTTATATAATACTTGAGTTTGATACAGGAGAAATACAAACAAAGGCAGAGTTTTTCTATATCAGTATATCTAGTCTCTGCATCATTGAGTACTCTACTTAAATAATAAATGGCTCTTTCGATGCCATTCTCATCCTCCTGGGCAAGCATGCTGCCTATTGTTTTATCTGATGCTGAAATATATAGGCGCATGTGCTTCTTCCCATTTGGGGGAGATAGAATTGGTGGACAAGTCAAGTATTGCTTTATCTGATCGAAAGCTTCTTGATGTTCAGCACGCCATTCGAACTTCCCTTGCTTAAGCCGAAGTAGAGGTGAGAAAGCTTGCGTGCGTCCACTTAAATTAGAGATAAATCTTCTTAAGAAATTTATCTTACCCAACAATGATTGTAATTCTTTCTTCGTGGAGGGAGACTTGGTCTCCATAATGGCTTTTGTCTTGTTTTGGTTGATTTCTATCCCTTTTTTGTGGACTACGAAACCCAAGAAATCTCCTGCCTGCACAAAGAAAGCACATTTAAAGGGGTTCATCTTCAAGCCATATTTCCTCATTCTTTCGAATGATTGGCTCAGATGATCGAGATGACTCATACCCGAGGTAGATTTTACCACAATGTCATCTATATACACTTGCATGAATGTTTCTATGAAGTCGTGAAATATGGAATTCATTGCTCTTTGATAAGTTGCCCCTGCGTTTTTTAAACCAAAAGGCATCACAACCCATTCGTAAGTGCCTATTGCTCCTGGGCAACGAAATGCTGTCTTGGATACATCATCTTCTGCTATAAAAATTTGATTGTATCCCGAATATCCATCCAACATGCTTAAATACTCAAAACCTGCGGCCGAGTCTACTAGCATTTCTGCTATAGGCATGGGATACTCGTCTTTCGGAGTAGCTGCATTAAGGTCGCGAAAGTCTATGCATACTCTTAATGAGCCATTCTTTTTAATTACAGGTACTATATTAGCAATCCACTCAACATACCTTGTAGTTCGGATAAATTTGCACCGTAAGAGTCTTTCGACCTCTGCTTTAATCTTCGAGTGAATCTCTGGCGCGAATCTTCTGGGAGTTTGTTTTATTGGCTTCTTCCCTTCTTTTATTGGTAGTTTCAATTCGACTAAGTCTCTTTCGAGACCAGGCATCTCATCATAATCCCAAGCAAAACAATCTCTATTGTCTTTCAACATTTTGATGACCGTCGCTTTCAATTCTGGTTCTAGTTTCGCGCTGATATATGTTATTCTCTTTTGATCATTGTCTCCAAGATTGACTTCTTCAAGCGGATCTTGGGCCAACATCTTTATGTTCGACGCCATCGGGTCTTTTTCAAATCCCAACGGTTCTTCGTCGTATATTGCATCTAACCTTTGACTTGGTTCTTCTCCTATGATTTCTTCAACTGGACCCGTATCTTCAGGGAGTTCGAAACTCGTACGTATTTCCAATTCTGATATTCCTTCTTTGGTTAGGACTGTATTTATCTTTGCATTTGATAGTCCGGCTTCGAGAGCCGTTTTTCTTTTGTTCTCGGCCACATAGGCCGAAATCTTTTCGAAGAACGCAGACTCAGACATGATTAATGTCATCGTCCCAGCCCGTTGGCCGTACTGCTGGATAATTCTCCGATGTTGCTGGATCTGGTGGACCATCCATGATCTCCCTATCCCATTGGAATCCATTTGGGTGTAAAGTCAAATAGTACATTGCATTTTTGTTTGGGGTATACATCTCTTCAGCAGCATGACAAGGGCCTATGTTTGCCAAGTTCCTGTCGAAGTTGTTTTTGTTCACCTGGTTGACCTCAGCCATGTAATAACTCTGATCACCTTCGATATTCTCCACTATACCATCTTCTCTCCAAATTTTCACCCTCTGATGCATGGTTGAGGGTACAGCCGCTACTCCATGAATCCATTCCCTACCAAGCAAAAGGTTGTAGTTTGCCTTTGCTGGTATAACCATGAACATGGTTGGCCTGGTAACTGAGCCTACTGTCAAATTGACTTGAACAACTCCCAGAGTTTGTCCTATTTTGCCTTCGTAGTTGGATAAAACCATGTTATGTGGCCTTATATCCGTATCGAACATACCAACTCTTTTTAGCATGTATTGAGGCATTAGGTTCACTGCTGCTCCCCCATCAACTAGGACTTTATTTATGCCCACGTTCTCAATCTTAGCCCTGATATAAAGTGGCTTCAAATGATTTCGCATACCCTCATCAGGCCTTTCGAAGAAAGCATTCTGTTCTTCTACTGCACCGTTATTCAGCACATAGTAACACACGGGTCTGTGTTTTGCCATTTCTTCGATATCAGCCTCTTCACAGTCTTCTACTTCAGTTTCCTGATTAAACTCGTGAGGGAGTACCGAGACAACATTGCAATTCAAGTTTATAGATGATACTCCATCAGAGTCAAAATCATTCGTCATTCTATCCTCTTCTTTCCAAGAATTTGAACGCATCTTGTCTTCTTCATCCAAGAGTTTTTCAGCTTCGAATAGTCTGCGTTCCACCGGAGGTTTGTTCGACTTTGCCCCCTGGTATGGGACTTGGTTGCTACTAGAGTCTCCAGCTTCTCTTGGCCTGTATTCCTTCTGAGCCTTTTTTATTCTCTGATGCCTTCTCCACTGGGACCGAGACATAGGATTTTTTCCTTTATAATTCTCCAACCGATACGCCTCTCGATTTGACCTTTGAAATTGTTTCCTATATGCCATTGCAGTTCTACCACCTTGGTCCCAACTTCGCCATTTGTTGGTTCTTGCATCAGCTTGTACCCACCTATCCCTGGGTGCATTTGCAGGGACTTTGAACGTCACCCTTCGAGTCCTAGGATGTGGGCTATCAGGCCTCTTTGTTGGAGTCCAAATGTCGAAACCGTACAGGTTGGGACGCAACCCCTGAGTTTCTTGACTCATGTAGCAATACACACGTTCGAATGATCGTGCTAGCATTTCGTCATAGACTGCCCCGCATCTTGGGCAGAGAGCAATTTCAGTGTTTTCTTTGTGACATCTGACCAAAAATCCTACCAAGCTTTCCTCCATCTTTGGGTACAGTTGTAGTAGGGGATTTGGCTCTCTTCCTGGGTGTTCCCACCTTTCGCGTCGAACCCTTTCGAAGTTGGCTTCGACCCTTCGATTCAGCACGATCGAACACCTTGGACACATCCATTGCTTACCACCATTTCTCTCGTGGCAATTCCAGAGATATTCTTTGAGGCTTTCAGTTCTTGGAGGAACTTCGATGCCCCCATTTTTCCTCGTCAGCCATGTCTCTAGTTCGCCAAATTCAGACGCTGGTCGTCTGGCGCTAACCATGTTGACCGCTGCTGGAGGAACTTCAGAAATCTGGATTTTCTGGAGTTTCATCCTGAGGTCTTCAGTGGCCTCGCTGTTTTCTTCCTTCGAGGCTTCAGTTATTTCTGCCTTGGAAGATTCTTCAACATCAGTATTGAAGATTATGTCACTATTTAGGCTTTCAGTAGCCTGCTTTCCATTGAACATTGCTTTAGTCTCCTCAACCTCGATTTCAGAAACTTCCACCATGTTGATATCTTCTACCTCGCAGAGGCTGGCGTCAGCAATGTTTAGGGGATTGGTCTCGACCCTCATATGACTCTTGGTCTTGTCAGCAAACTTCAACCTTCCATCATTGAGAGCATTTTGAATTAGATCCCTGAAAAGAAAACATTGAGAAGTTTTATGGCCTAAAAACCCATGATATTTGCAAAAACCTCTTTTCTTCCGTTGTTCCAACGGAGGAATTTTTGAATTTGAAGGTAGTATCATTTGGCCATCTTTTACCAATAAATCAAATATTTCATCACACTTGGTAATGTCGAATGTATAAGTTTTCTTAGGGAACCTATCATTCTTATCGTTTTCTACTGGATTTTTTCCATTGGCAGGATTTAGCAGTTTGCAAACATAAGGTGGCGCTTCTTTCAATTCAGCCAAGTCTATTTCGACTTCTTCAGGGCTATATGAGTCATCGAAAGACTCATTCTCAGCATCCTTGGCTTCGACGTATGCCACTCTTTCTTTCTTATAACTTTTATTTGCCCTAGCTTTTTCTGCCTTCAGGCGTTCGACTTGTCGAACCCTATCTGCTAATTGGGCCATGTCCCTAAGGTATTGGGTATCTAGTTTCTTTCTTATTGAATAATCTAGACCACCTGCAGCCATTTCAACAAGTTCATGCTCTGGGACTGTTGTAAAACACCTTGACTTCAACAGACGGAACCTATTTAAATAATCATCAATTGTTTCTGTGAATTTTCTTTTAACACTGGCCAATTCTTTCAAACTTATCTTAGTTTGGCCCATGTAGAATTGCTCATGGAAAAGTCTTTCCAAGTATGCCCATGCATCTATCGAATTTGGTGGCAAAGTAGTAAACCAAATGAAGGCATTTTTTGTCAGTGAACTAGGGAAATACTTGATCCTTAAATCTTCGTTTCCCGCTAAGTCTCCTGCTTCCGTCAAATATCTAGCAATATGTTCCACCGTTGACTCGTTCGTTTCGCCTGAAAATTTTGTAAATTTGGGTACCTTGGTGCCCCTAGGCAATTCTGTTTGCATGATATAATCTGATATAGGGGATGTATAGTTTGGACGTCTAAGTCCAGTACTAAGGCCATTGTTGGCCATAACCCTTTCTATCATGGCAGTTAAGTTATTTTCTGTAGCCAGATTTTCTCTTCTGACTCTTTGAACAATCTCATCTGGGTGTTCGTTCCTACCCACAATCCTTAATCTAGGTTGCTCCTCCTCCGTTTCTTGTCGGACGGGGACAGTTCTTTGATTTGAAGCTTCTAAGTTAATTATTGGAGTTCCTTCGAACACCTCTGTTCTTCGTGAGGGGCCTACATCCCTAGTAACCGTCCTAGATGATGGAACTATGTCTTGTACACGTTCTAAAATGGGCCTCTCTTCTTGATTCGAAGGTTGTTTGTCTTTCCTTTTGGGCGGCGTTACTCCCATGAATTCTGCCATTCGATTCATCTGAGATGATATCTTTTGGAAAGTCTCCATGTTTTCTCTATTCGTAGTAGTAACATTTGCCATTAGTGGGCTTAAAACTGAAGTCAATTCTCTGGCCAAAACCCCTACCATATCATGGTTTCTTGCATCCATTTCTTGTCGAAATGCTGCTTGGTTATTTGTGGTAAAGTGAGGCATCTGGGTAGAGAAATCAGTGTTATGTGCACTTCGACCCACTGAACTAACATTTGGTGAAAATGTCGCATTGTTAGTTGGGGCATATATATGTCCTGCCCCTCGTACGCCTGTTCCATGTGGGTATGGCATTCTGTATGGATTATTTGGTCTCCATTCGAAAGCGGAGTTCGTGCCTTGACCAAATAAATTGTTTGCAGCATTTTTCGAGGCAAACAATACGTCCTCTGCGCTTGTGGATGAGGGTGCGGTTGTCGACACTGGAACTGGAACAGTCCCTGAGGGTGCTGTATTATTTTCAGGCATATTCTGGGAATTATCCGCAGGTCTCGATCCATTTGGACCCGTTGCATCTCGTGTTTCTTGAGTAGAAGTCGAATTTGCCGCTCCTGATCCTGAACCTTGTGGGGGATCTTGATTACCCCCTGCACTGGCCGTAACGACCATTTTCCTGTTGTACCTTCGTTTGGGAATCGGTTGTGCACTGTTCTTTAATTTACTGTTCCTAAGGTTCATACAAGATCTTGATATTGTCTAGACAAAAATAAAGCAATTGATTAAAACAATCTGCTTGACACTGTCCCACTGGGCGTGCCAATTTGTTTACGGTGATTTCCGGTAAACAACCGCTAGTCTTCCAAACTATAATAAATATGATTTGGTTACTTGCAGGATCGACTAGATTGATCCTAGGACACATAGTCAAGAAGATTGTTATCAATGTTTGTTCTGACCATATTCATTATTTGTCTTCTTCAATAAGCGTTGTTCGATTAACAGAACAAATAGTCTCGACAATCACTTTGTTATACATAAATATGACTTCATCGAAGTGACATGACATAAAAATTAAAAGGACAATTGAAACGTAAAGAATCTTAAACTGCAGAAATATAAAAGACTTTGAAAGTAAATAGCGTGAAAGTAATTCGAAAGTAAATGACGTTAAAGTAAAGATGCAGAAACGTAAATGGCAAGAAATAAACGAAATGCAGTAATTCTGAAAGATAAAAACAAAAAGATAATACACATGTATTAAAATGGTGGTGTCATACGTACATTTTCTCAGCGAACTCTTTCTCTTAACGCTTGATACTTGAGTAAATATGTGAGTGATTTGTACAAAATGAACACACAGAATCCTAACACTAAGACTCCTATTTATACTAGTTTCGACCTTAACGGTCCTACACTAATCTGCTGCCACGTTTCTCATCAGAACTTCCAGCGAAGCCATCTGTTGTTGAACGGTTACGAAACCGTCTTTCGAATTTCAAATCTTCCCGCCTGAGTCCATCTTCGACGCGTGGCAGTGTATTAAACAAACACTACTAAAAAACACGCTAAGTAGTAATACTTGAATACATATTCTATGAATTTTGTCTAAGTCCCGAAGACATATGCTTTCATTAATCTTTCAGCGTTCACTTATCTTCATCGAACTTAGAAGTCTTTATTTTTCCGAAGCATGACCATCAGTAGCCATTTTTTAAGGGATGGCCATCAATAACCATCTTTCCTTCGATTCTCAACTCCTTCGAAGGATAAACAACATAAAACGAAATCTTCAGCTAACAGGCCTACGCTACAATTTGAAGCTAAAATGCATTTTTCTTGTAGTGACAGTTCAACAATAAGCTGAACCATACAGGATTGGATTATGCTGCACATTTGGTTGAAGAATTAAGAGAGGTCGCCCACGTCTGAGAATTTTCCGCCAAGCATATAGCCTCCAAGAGCTACAACTCCAAATTCACACCAAGGGAAATGCGAGAAGGCGATATAATCTTGAAGAAACTAGTTCTACCAGCACAAGAGGGAAAACTACAACCGAATTGGGAAGGACCATATCAAACATTCCAAAAGCTCCCTCATGGGGCGTACAAGCTACAAGAACTAGACAGACGACTGCTACCTAGAACAAGGAACGCTTTTCGTCTTAAATATAATTACAGTTGGATTGTTATAATTCCTTAAGTGACATAATCATTTACCTATGAAGAATTTCTTGAATGCTTATGATCACCAAGAACATTTTCTAATATTTTGTATGTTGGACTTCACGGCGAAGATCTTTTCCGCCTCTTAAGGCAATATTTTGTATGTTGGACTTCATGGCAAAGATCTTTGCCGCCTCTTAAGGCAATATTTTGTACATTAGACTTCATGGAATCATTGCCGCCTTTTAAAGAAATATTGTTTTATACTAGACCTCATGGTGAAGATCCTTGCCGCATCTTAAGGCAATATTTTATAAGATGGACTTCATGATGAAGATCCTTGCCGCCTCTTAAGGAAATATTTGAATTGTTGGACTTCATGGAGAAGATCCTTGTTGCCTCTTAAGGAAATATTTTGTATGCTGGACTTCATGGCAAATTCCTTGCCACCTCTTAAGAAAATATTTTGTATGCTAGACTTTTGGCAAAGATAATTTCCGCCCTTCAAAGCAATACCTAAACTCTCCGCCTAAGACACTTAGAGTTTTCTCGAGCGGGATCTAGCATATAAATCTCGTCTCGGAGGTGCAACTGAATTCTAGTCTAAGAGACTTAGTTTAAGTCTTGTCTGAGGACTTGATAGAAGTCCAACCAGAGAGGTCCAACACCTCGCCTAAGGGACACATAGTCTCATAAGCCAGGCTCACTATAACTTCGCCTCAGGGACTAAGATTTTCCATTAAATATGTTATCTAAATTCCCCGTCTGAGAGACTTGGAGTTTACCCAGGCGGGATCCAACATATAAGTCTCGCCTAGGAGGGGGACTGAAGTCTAGTCTAAGAGACTAAGTTTAAGTCTTGTCTGAGGACTTGATAGAAGTCTTGCTTGAGAGGTCCTATATTTCGCCCGAGGGACTTATAATTTTGTCAACAAGCTTATTATAACTTCGCCTGAGGCACTTATAGTCTCAACAACCAAGCACAATATAACCTCCCTAGAGGAACTCAAAGCCTAGTCAGTACGGTTCTTCACGCCATATCACCAATAAACTTAGGGTCGCGGGATACTCCAGCGCATTATAGTTTAAAACCATTTCGCCGTTTATTAAAGCCATTGTGCTTGAGGGACTATGTAGTGTTATATTTGTAAAAGACATAACAAAGGTGGTAAAGGTGTAGCCTCATAGGGGTAGATGACCATATATCACCTCCTGGTGCGAATTGCCTCGCCCTAAGTATCTCGCACTCGCCTAGTCGTGGAAAACACTGGCCTAAGTTAGAGGTCGATCCATGTCCTCCTAGGAAGTAGGAATTCAACGGTCCATCATTGACTAGTGAGCGGTTATCATTCCTACGGAAACCCAAGGCCTAAGGGCCTCTATAAATACCTCTATCCTAACGGGAGAAAGGACAAACAATTACCCCCTAAGCATAAAGCTTACATACAAAGCCTCTCACCTCACGTGAGTTGGTCTCTCATACTACTATAACTATCATAACCATCACCATACAGAGCTTGCCACCGTCGCGAGTAAGCTCTCTCCTGTACAATTTGACAAGTACATAAATAAATTGCATGCATATGGATAGAGTGATTATCTTAGTCCATGAATCTCTAATGCCTCTAGAGACAATGCTTATGTTTCATAACATAATATTCACACGCATTATATTTAATTGTCTCCCCGTCTATAAATAATTTATATATAGTGGTTTATACACACAAAATACAAGTAATATATTAGAGAAACTTTAAAAAATGTCACAAATAAGACAACTTATTTTTAAAAAAAAATGAAAATTGACTTTTTATTTCTTTTATTATTATACATAAGATTGTATCCCTTCATGCTTCTACAAGTCGAGAAAAATTAAACTAAAAATTATTCGAAAGCAAAGGTAACATTTTTTGTATTTCAACAAATGTATTTTGTTCTTTCTTCTTTGATAGCTTTTGATCCGGTAGTGTTGGTCCGACTGACTTGAACTCTATCTTGATTGTTGTTGGGGTGTAGTTCTTAGAGAAAGGTTGGTATGGAAACTGACTTTGTAGTAGTTTGTTTATATGGTTTTGTAATTCTTTTTGCTTGTTTTTGTTCGGTTTTGTTTTTAAAGCTTCTAATACATCTTCTTTCATCCGTCTACTCTATCTATTGTCAATATTTTTTCTTCCATTCATTTATGTTAGTACTATTATTCCTTTAAAAAATCCTACTCAAATTAACCATAGAAAAAAGACAGAGAGAGCATTGTATATGTTTGCATATAAATTCACACTTTTTCTTGATTAAAATAGTTCCAATAAATAGCAATAACAAGTTAACAACACGATGGTATAAAGTTTCAAGCATCTATTGATGAGAAAACATTAGTTAGGGAATAAAGTATGAGATTAGCTTGAATGGTCCACAAAGCATTAATGGAAAGACAAAATGAAATATACGATAAAAAAGATGAATTAGGTAAGAAGTTAAACCTAAAGATAACCATTTCAATATATCTGTTGGATGAGAGAATGGACCACGGTTTAATACTCGTGGGTTAGTGGCGCCGTCAGTAAAAGCATGCACGTAATATCCTCACTCGTACGACATTAGTGACACTGTTTAGTCCATCAGACACTCTACAGTTCCACCATGCACAGAAGAGAGAGAGAATTCAAATCAAGAGAGAGAAAAGAGGTTTAGTAAAATATGATTACTATGATTTTTTTTGACAGAATGCTTGTTATTTTTAAATATGTCTTATACTTTTTGTACATTAAATATGTCTTTTAATATTTTAAGACTTTATTTTTTTCACTCTAGTCTATCATTATCAATTATCATAGAGATTAGAAAAGTTTATAATGTGAGTAAATCATACCAATTATATGTGTCATTTAAAAAGTAATTATTAATTAATTAAAAAAATTAAAATGACCAATCGTTAATTAGTTTAGTGATAATTAGCGTTGAACTCAGTAGAAAGAACCAAGTTCAAGGAATTGACCATCGAACCGGATTAAATATTTTATATAAATAGATTTAATAAATTAAATATACATTTCATTCTTGTATTTATTATCTTTTCATTAATAATATAAGTGTAAAATAATTTATAAAGTAAGATTGAAATTGATAAAAGAAAACTAGTAAATATGAGAATATTTGACTAATATACCATTTTTTTGATTTTAAATATCAAATAATTATTCTTTTCATAAATTTTAAAATACCGTCTTTTTAAACAAACACAAATTAATTAAACTGACCAGCTAATCAAATTGGCAAACTCCACAAATTTTATTATACTATTTTAATAATATTATTATTGGATCCATCCATATAAAATAATATTTTGACTCAATTGGAACTTCACAAACGGGGATGTGATAAGACTCCAAATTAGTCTGTATTAAAACGATTAACAATTTTTTTCTATAAAAATAAAGATATTATTTTTTAGCTTAATTATATTTGTGTCCCCTATATATTTTAGGCCATTTAGAAGAAAAAAATAATCTCTTTATTTTAAATTAAAATAGTTGATATTTTTCTCAACTTTTTTTAGTTCGAAATTATAAACATCTCTATTATTTTAAATAATATGTCACTTCAATTAATGACTCACCATGTGAAACAAGGATTATAAAATAAGTTATCACAATTAACAAATGACATGTAACTAAAAAATAAATATATTATTTTTTTTATCCATCAGTATTTTTCCAACTTCTTCATGGAACCTCGTTTGAATCGTCCCGTGCCGGAAGGTATTAGTTTCAAAAGGTTGAGTACTTCTGAATCAACTGACCTGGAGAGACCTTTCTCTTTAGAGGAAATAAAGAATGCTATTTGGGAGTGCGATAACGACAAGACGCCTGGCCCCGACGGCTTCACCTTGGCTTTCTTCAAACTCCACTGGGACATGCTGAAAGATGATTTACTAAAGTTTCTTTCTGATTTCCACGAGAAGGCAGTGCTCTTAAAGGCTGTTACAACTTCCTTTATCACACTGGTTCCGAAAGTTTTGAATCCTCAGTCTGTGGCGGAATACAGACCTATTTGTCTGGTAGGGAGTCTCCAAAAAATCCTTTCTAAAATTCTGGCAGGTCGGTTAAAGGAAGTTATTGACCCTTTGATATCCAAGAAGCAGTCCGCTTTTATTCAAAACCGTAGCATTCTGGATGGCGTTTTAATGGTCAGTGAGGTGATGGACTTAGCAAAGAGGGAAGGAACAAAGTGTCTTGCTCTTAAAGTCGACTTCGAGAAAGCTTATGATTGTGTTAATTGGGATTACCTCAGATTTGTTATGAAGAAGATGGGCTTCGGCAACAAGTGGTGTAGGTGGATGGATGCTAGTGTCTTTACTAGTTCCATGGCGGTTCTTGTTAATGGCAGCAGTACGAAGGATTTCAAAGTGGAACGTGGCCTCAGACAGGGAGACCCTCTATCTCCGTTGTTATTTGTCATCGCAATCGAAGGCCTCACTTTATTAATGGAAAAAGCAGCCTCTTTGGGTGCTTATTCTGGCTTTTCCTTTGGTGATAATAATATGGTTGACATCCTGCACTTTGCCGACGACACTATCATTCTAGGGAATGGTGAGGAACATAATCTCTGGTGTTTGAAGTCCATTTTAAGAGGATTCGAATTAATGGCTGGATTGAAGATAAACCTCAGTAAAAGCAACATCTTCGGGATAAACATGAGCGACGATTCTCTGCTGTTAGCTTCCTCGTTTCTGTCTTGCGGGATAGGAGTTACTCCCTTTAAGTTTTTAGGGATCATGGTTGGTGATAATCCGAGGAAAAAGAAAATGTGGCTGGAGGTGATTAAAGGTATTAGGAGGAGGCTTGATAAGTGGAGGGGGAGATTTCTTTCAATTGGCGGTAGGGTGGTCTTAATTAATTCTGTCCTAAACTCTATTCCGTTGTACTCCCTATCGTTTTATCGTGCCCCCAAGAAGGTTGTAAAGGAGATCCGATGCATTCAAAGGTCTTTTCTTTGGAAAGGTGTGGATGGAGGAAAAGGTATTAGTTAGGTGAAGTGGAGTCAAGTTTGTAAAACTAAAGAAGAAGGAGGCTTAGGCATTCGTGACGTCGATTGTATGAATGTGTCGCTCCTAATGAAGTGGAAGTGGAGGATATGTACGGAGGAAGATCCCATTTGGAAAAAGCTTATTAGGCATAGATATGGTAATCCGGAGGCGAAGATGTTTGTCAATGATAAGAGAGTCGTTTCTAACAATGACTCTATTTGGTGGCGCGATCTAATCTTGACCAATGACTGTGATGCTGCAAATGGGCTGTCTGTTTCTGATGTTTTTCTTTGCAGGGTCCATAATGGTGAGGCTACTTCTTTCTGGTTCAGCAAGTGGGTGGATCAGCAGCCTCTGTCGGAAGCCTTTCCGGAGCTGTACGCGAAGGCTATCAGGCCGTTTATGCTGGTGGCTGAAGCTGGGTGGTGGGACGGGCTGGTTTGGCGGTGGAAACCGGAGGAGTGGCTGTTTGACTACGACCACGACGATGAATATCTTTTGACGATGCTGCTGCAGTGCCTCCCAAGCCTAGACCGTAGCAATTTGAGTAGGGACGAAATAGTTTGGTTACCGGATGAAACTAACGGGTTTTCGGTAAAAAGGTGTGCTTCTGAAATTTACAGGAGGGATGTGAATCCGGGTATTCATCCTAATGTGCTGAAAAAATTAAGCTTTCTTTGGAAACTCAGTGTACCCTCTAAAGTGGGTATTTTCGGATGGAGGTTTGTGCTGGGGAGGTTACCTACAAGAGATCTTTTAAAGGCGAGAGGAATCATTGGCAACGATTCCGAATGTGGCTGCGTTTTCTGTTTCTCTTTTCCAGAAAATTCCAGTCATTTATTTGACTCTTGCTCGGTAACCAGAGGAATTTGGACAAAGGTGGGTCAATGGCTTGGTGACTCTATGAATCTGTCTTTGGAGGAGTTGAGGAATTTTTTGGATCATGCTGATAAGGTTAAGGCTAAAGAAGATCGTTTAACTGTGGGAATTATTTGGTTATCGACTCTGTGGAATGTTTGGTTGATGCGGAATGCCATCATCTTTAAAGGCAATATTTTCAGCTTTGATAAATGCCTCTCGGCGATCGTTTTGAGCTCGTGGAAGTGGTTTAGAATAGTTAACGGATCTTCTTTAAATTGTAACTTTTATGCTTGGCATAATTTCCCTCTATCCTGTATAAAGAGGTGATAGCTTGTGTATTCGATTTCCGGTTTTAATCCGGTTTTTAATCTCATTACTTATTAACAAAAAAAAAACTAAAGATCAAAATTATTTGAATTTGAAATAAAAAAACACATCTTTTTATTTTACTAAAAATAAGTCTGACGCACAACCCGTTTGTTTTGACTTTTTTTAAAATAACTTTTATAGTATTACATAATTTTATGTAAAAAAATATTTATAGAGAAACTTTTCATGAAAACTCCAAATGAAAATTCAGTATGAATAGTTATTCTTAAAATATTATGTTAAATATTTTATTTTTTTATTAATTTTTTTTATCAAAATTTCAATAAATTAATTAATTTTGAAGTTATTTAAATAGATTTTAATAAAATCATTTTTAAAATATCAATTTTTTAAAAACTTATAATTTTGACTATGTTTTGCTCTTCAATAATATTTGTATATGTTATAAAATTTCAAAAATAATATATCAATTTTGAAAAAATGAATATAAAAAATTTATAATATTTTAAAAACATGTTTGTAAAGTTTATTTTTAAAAATACAAAAAAAAATTATTTTTTTAAAGTCGAAACAAACAAACCCTTAATTAAAATGTTACAACCTTTCATAAAAAGTTGATAATTGTATGTCACTCCTGTCTTGAACTCAAATTTTTATTTTTGTTTCTGTTGGAGTATCCTCATACTCGAGGTCGGTCCTTGACCAAGGTAATCCGACCCACATCCTAGAACCTCCAAACATTAAGGACCTCATAATTATTTTTTTTTGGGATGGACTTTAAAATTTTTAAAATAAAGTATTTATATATTTAACAAGTTGAAACAAAATAAAGTAATTCAACTACCACCGCATAATCTATGCTTATAATTTTAATATTGGGGACGTGAGTTCGACACTTGCAGCAGCAATATGCAATTTTTTTCTTTATTCTATATCAAAGGCTGCAATTTATTTAAAAAGCTGCAAAGAAAAAGGTATAGCAACTAAACTCTTTATTTATATAATATAATATAATTCGATTGTAAAATATAACACACTATTATATTTTAATATATAATATATGTATTTAATTTAGTATTATTTTATATATAAAAAGATATATTATTTTGTGTTTTTTTGTAGTGTTATAAATTTTTTAATAATATTAATATTATTTTAAATTAAATCATTATTATTAAGTATATATAAGTAAATTAATAAATTCAAAATATTTTTGAACAAGAGTTAATTTAGTCTGCCAGAGTATTTTTAAGGTCTTATATATAATATCCCGTATTGTCTAAGCATGTATATTTATACACTATGAAGGATTAAAGAGAATTGATGGATTAGTAGAATCAAATGGAATTGGTTAGAAAGTAATTAATCAAATGGCAAACGGGTGATTATTGCTTGGGTGGAGGACATCTTGGTACTTTTACATTTTAATAAGGACTTAAGAGTTGTTTGGATATAACCCTCATTTCCCAATTGTTCCAAATCATATTTTGTTGGCAAGGAAAGGGTAGAACAAGAGGACAGGAGAAAAACCCACATCAAACATTCATCTTCAACCTCTTCCATCTTGCATGCTTCCAAGGATCAAGCCTCACTAAAGGAATTCTTCATCTTCTTCGGTTACAACATCATCATCATCTCCATTCTTCTACCATGCAAACCAGAATCTCCATGGCATGAGGTGAGTTCCATTAGATAGGAACTTGGGGTTGTATGATTAAGGGTTTAGTTGTGGTTATTGTGTTGGATGTCGATCCTAATGAATGGAATTGTGTTCTCTTGATGCATTGTATGCCTTAGAATGTTTATACTTGTTGGGGATCGGAGTGGGATGTATGGAGATGGAAAAATTAGTGTTAGAACCCTAAAATTCATGTTCTACACTGTCAGGTTCGCTTAGAGAACTCTGTGTTCGCTTAGCGAATGCCCGCAGACTGCACCAAAATTCTGTTTCGCTAAGATGGCCATAACTTGAGTTCTACAATTTGAAACGGAGCACCGTCGGAAGCGTTGGAAAGGTCTTTTATTTCTTTTTGTTTTCTTGCTTAGATACCATACTTTTAATGCATGTATAAATTATGGTACATGAATAGGTGTTCCATGATATTGGAATAAGCACAATTAGCCTTGAGTTTATGTCTATAAGATGCTACCCTTGTGTTGAACTTAGGCCAGGATGTATACCTTGATTATTACATTGTATAATGTCATCCTAACATGAGTTTTGGACCCTTGATTATATTAAGGAAGTGTATAGGTACTATAAAAGTTCTGGTTTTTCCCTATGTTGAGAACTTCGCTTAGCAAACTTAGTTCGCGTAGCGAATCGGGGGCTTGCTATAGGTTCGCGTAGCAAACCTTCCTTTTCAGAACCAGATGAGGTTTCTGACTTATTCTATGGATCCCGCTAAGGCTCGCGTAGTGAATCAGGGGCTCGCTAGTAGTTTGCGTAGCGGATTGTCTGATGCAGAATTTATAACTTTCCCTTTTGAGTGCAGTTTCATTCCGAATTGGGAACCAAACCTCTTGTTTTCAATTAAGAATTATCATGGAATTGTTTGATTAAATGCATGTTTATATGATAATTGAATGCATGATTACTCTATGGTTATAAAATTGGTTGCATGTTTGATGGGTTATGAATCCCATGTAATGTTATGTATAATTATGCATTATTCCCATTTGTTCCAGTTGAACATTCGAAGTTATTTGATTGTATGGCTCTATGAGCATGGTTGTTATGTATGCTTGAATCGTAGTAGGCTTAAGATACTAGGTGGTAATGCACTGTTTATGGACGGAGTTCCAATGGCTACTGTTGTGATGTGTTGGTGAGGGTCTTGAATGGCGTTTCCCACCTTGATGTAACACATCGGCATGCTTGGTATGTATTATGCACCTGAGCTACCATTGCGATATGCTGGTGAGGGTCTTGAAAGGCGTTTCCCACCTTGATGTAACATATCAACGTGCTTGATAGGGTGGGGTCGTGATGCCATGTAGGCAACATCACTTCAGACTCACCTCTAGTGGTGCTACGTCGGCAATGCCACTAGGCTTTCGCCCGGTGGGCTTATACTGTCATGTAGGCGTTTTCGCATCTGGATAACCACCTGCGTATATACATGATTGATGGGGTGGTGACACCACTTAGGAAGTCACTGCGGTAACTCATCACAGATGAGATTGTGTAGTCAATTAGGCGTAATTCACATGGAATTCGTCTGACTCATAGTGCGGTGGGCTTGTACGAGTCTCTTTAAGCGATGTACAAGAGTAACTCACCGAGGGTGTGGTTTGTGTAGCCTATGTAGACAAGCGGATACTACTTCTGGATTCCTTGTACACGGGTACGAGTCTGCATAATTGTTTGTGATGGCCTTGTGCCGATTTTGTTTGTGATACCCATTGGTTAGTTATGAGACTACCAATGGTGATGATACCTATATGTGTATTTGTACCTGGCCGCGAGGAAAACCCGGATTCTCGATGAATCCGTTTGATTGCATGCACCTTGCAGAACCGAGCAAAGCCATAAGATAGGGGAACTCACTGAGATTTAGTAATCTCACCCTAATCCTCTTAATATTTTTCAGGATCAAGTTAGAAGTAGACGGATTGCTAGATGGGTTGCATTGAAGACTGTGGACGAGCAGACGGCAGGATGACCTAATTAGATTATCTTTCTGTTGTGCATTGTTAAAGACAAGCCGATTGTATACATTTTTAGTTGGGAATTTGAATTGTATATAATTTTAATTTCTTGTCTTTACTGCTTATGTATGTTTCTTGTACCATTTATAGCATCACTACATATTATTCTAGACATATATGTATAGGGTGTTACATTATAATTATTTTAATTAGTTTGACTTTCTTCACGCTACTATATCAACTCTAATAAAGTCTTGAAACATTTATCGCATTGTCTCAAAATATTGAAAGTCTCATATATATATATATATATATATATATATATATATATATATATATATATATATATATATATATATATATATATATATATGAGGAATATTCTTACTCTAAGAGTAAGTTACTAAGACTTACTCCACATCTGGACCATTAATTTTTTTCAATCTAATGGTTAAAAATAATAAGTAATTAAATATGGAGAGAGAAAATTAATACTCATTAATTCTAACCATTAGATTGAAAAGAATTAATGGTCAAGATGTGGAGTAAGTTATTATAACTTACTTTTAGAGTAAATATATCCTTCCTATATATATATATATATATATATATATATATATATATATATATATATATATATATATATATATATATATATATATATATATATATATATATATATATATATATATATATATATATATATATATATATATATATATAGGGGACGACTCAAGTGAGAACACTTGGTTATTATGAGAAATGAGAACAATGAATCACGACCATTAAATTTTGATTTTGTTGATTTTAATGGACTCGATTGGTTTCTCTTTCTATGATCCTTAGTATTTATTTTAAATCAACATAGAAAGAGAAACCAATCGAGTCCATTAAAATCAACAAAATCAAAATTTAATGGTCGTGATTCATTGTTCTCATTTCTCATAATAACCAAGTGTTCTCACTTGAGTCGTCCCCTATATATATATATATATATATATATATATATATATATATATATATATATATATATATATATATATATATATATATATATATATATATATATATATATATATATATATATATATATATATATATATATGGGCGACTCAAGTGAGAACACTTGGTTATTATGAGAAATGAGAACAATGAATCACGACCATTAAATTTTGATTGGTTGATTTTAATGGACTGAATTGGTTTCTCTTTCAATGATCTTTAATATTTATTTTAAATCAACATAGAAAGAGAAACCAACCCAGTTCATTAAAATCAACAAATCAAAATTTAATGTTCGTAATAATCAAGTGTTCTCACTTGAGTCGTCCCCTATATATATATATATATATATTGCGAAAAAAATGTCTGCATCAGCGAAATGCTATATATATATGCGGAAAAAATGTCTGCATCGGCCAAATGTTGTAGGCCCTTCTAACTAGTTACGATTTATTTCCTGCCTTAAATATGTTGTTGTATTAATATTATTATGTTTGATAATATTTGAATTTATTTTAGTGTTTGATTTTGTATTATTTATATTATAGTTTAAATTATTTTATTTTATTTTTTTATTATTTAAAATTAATTAAAACTAATTCTAAATTAATTGTTGGATTTATATATTATAAATATATTATAAATATATTATATAAATATATTTAAATTAATTAAAACAAAAAAATAAACAAAAAATACCTTTCCTCCAAGGCAAATGGCGACATGCTTCTTTTTCAGCATGGACCCTACTATTTCGCCATTTCATCTGGGGACATGCTACTCAAGTGTGGCATTCTGAAATTTCTTTTTTCAAAGTGTGACATTTTGGGAATACTTTTTCATGGACGTGGCATTGAGGGAAAAAAATTCCCATTAAAACTTAAAATGAGCCTCGTATATAATCATAAATTTTAATTACAATTGAATCTAGGTGTTTTACTGCAAATCGATAATAAGCACCATTCCTCTTTATTGTCACATTGCCACAATCAACTCAAATCAATAATGGCATTTAATTTATTGACTTTTAAGATGTCAAATTTAATAAAATTAGAAGAAAAAAATCACAAAATATTTTTCCAAATTCATTATATGGATACTAATTAGGTATATGAGAAAAAAATCCTTGTTAGTTGGATACCTAGATCGGTTTGTAATATCCTATTTTTTAGAAATATATTCTTATTTTGATAAAAAAAAAAGACAATGTCAATATGATTTGAAAAAAAATACATAATTATGTAAAATTATTTAACACGGTCAATTCATTTTTTTTCTTTGTAGAGACTATGAATTACTTTAAAAAAAATTATTTTATTAAAAATATATAAAGGATGAATTAAAAAAGAGGAAATGATAAATATTTAAGACTATAATAAAATGAATTAAATTTAAAATTAAATAAAATAAATTAATTAAATAAAAAATTTAAATTCTTTGAACTATAATGATATTGGCACTTTTAAAATTTTCACAAAAGTTAATGCATTTTAAAAAATGCATTTTAATGTAAATATCAGCAAATCAATAATAAGTGTGTGATCATGCATTGTTATTTATTTATTTAAATAATTAAATTTAAAAATAATTAAAATTTTAACTTTGTATACTATAATGATATTGTCACTTTTAAAATTTTCAAAGAAGTTAAACCATTTAAAAAAATGCATTCTAATGTAAATTTTAAACAACACATTCTAATATAAATGTCAGTAAATTAATAATAAGTGTGTCATTATGTATGGTTTTTTAATTTATTTAAATAATTATATTTAAAATTAATTAAATAAATAAATAATCTTTATATTTTATCTTTATTACAGCTAATTATTATGCAGCTCCTAAAAGTTTTAAATTCATTATGCAGCTCCTAATCTAACCCTAATTATTTATTCTTTAAATTTATTTGTTTGTTTAATTTTTTTAATTTCTGTAAATTAATTAAATTTCCCCATTTTATATAATAAAGATAAATATTTATTTAAATTTATATACAATATATAATAAAGAAAAATATTTCTTTAAATTTATTTGTTTGTATAAAATTTTCTTTAATATTTCTTTATATTAATTAAGTTGCTCCATTTTATATAATAATAATAATAATAATAATAATAATAATAATAATAATAAATAAGATAAATCAAAATAGCAACTCATTAAATGCAGAGAAAAAGGGAGGGAATTAGGGTTAGATTATCTGCTTCATAAGTTGCTCCATTTTATATAATAAAGATAAAGATAAAGATAATAAAAATTAAGATAAATCAAAATATTAATTCATTAAATGCTGAGAAAAGGGAGGGAATTAGGGTTAGATTTTTTTTTTAACAAGAATTAGGGTTAGATTAGGAGCTGCATAAGTTGCTCTATTTGATATAATAAAGATATTAGGTTAAATTATGCTTAAACCAATCAAAAGCTGAACTTTACCTACCTTGAAACTAATTCTAGATGATTCGTTTCTATTTTTTATAAGAAGGTTACAACAAAAAATATGAAAATTATATTAAATAAAATAACTTTAGATGATTCATTGTCATCATGTGGCAATTGCTTTAAAAAATTTCTCGACTAAGCAAACTATATCTTCATAAGCAGCACATAGTGTCTATGAAGAGTGAAATGGGATGTGCTTTGTGTTTCGGGAAGATGGAGTCGACTGACCACCTCTTTGTGTCGTGTGAGATTGCTTCTGCTATATGGTATACGGCGTTTAGATAGATGGAACGGTTCGGGCCTTTGACATTTTCTATTTTTGGGATTTTTAACTTGGTGTGGAGTTTAGGGAAGGAAAATATGTCGTCCTTATGCCTGGCTTCAATCTGGCATTTTGTGGTATGGATTATTTCAATTTTATGGAACAAAATTAATTTTAGACGAGAATGCTTGTTAGTTAATCACTAGATGTCTTCGATTATTAGTTTGGCACAAAAGTGAGTTCGTGCACATGCTCCGATTTTTATGTTTCTTTGTTAAACTAGGAGCGGGACCCAATCTTTTTGCATGTTATTTATTGGTGTGTTGGGTAGGGGTGGCAAACGGGCATGCCCGCCTTGTTGAAAAAAATGGGACGAGCATAATTAAGAATGCGGGCCTAAAACCTTGGCCCGCCCCGCAAAAACAAATGAGGGAGGGGCGGGGAATGTCAGCGGGCTTGGCACCATTTAGGTAAAAAATATAAAAATTTATGTAAATACCCGTGCCCACAAAAGTCGGAAAAAATGGGGCGGGGAGGGGCAGGCATATTAGAGGTTGCGAGCCTAAAATCTTGGCCCGCCCACAGAAAAGTGCAGGAAAAACAGGCATGCCCAACGGGCCGGACCCGTTTTGCCACCCCTAGTGTTGATTGGCCAACTGCTCTCTTTTGTTTTGGCAGGTGTTCATGGCTTCCTTCCAATAGCTTGTTCTCTTTGGAAGTATGTTGTGTTGTGGATGTGGTTTAGATCAGAACAAGAGTCGGTTAGCTTGTTTCATTTGGTGTTTTATTGTGCGGTGGTGTTTAAATTGCCGGTTTTGGCCCGTTGTTACCTAGGTTGCCTTCTTTGGGTGACTTTTTTTCTGGTCTTGTTTGTTCCTTTTTGTTTGATTTTCTAACACACCACTTGTGCTTGTTTTTTTAGCGTTTATAATTTGGTATAACTCGTTTTTTCTTTTATTATTAATATATTATATTTTCTTAGTTTTTTAAAAAACAACAAATTATATGAACTATCCTTCATGTTCTTCATTCTCTCTTAGCTAAAATTATGCTAGAAACATGTACTTTTTTATTAGTTGGGATTTGCATAAATTTTAATCAATTATGAGTCTCATATATTTCAGATGTTTGATATCAGAAGTACTAAACATACGCTCGAATTCAAGATATCAGAAGTACTAACAAAACTCTGACACATGAACAACTCAAGCAAATAGAAAAAGGGTGCAAACAAAACCAAATCAAGAGCAAGAATACAAGTCCGACATTTAGAGAGAGGTTGAACACTAGACATCATTCTAAAAAGAAATCAAGAACCAAGCTCACCCAAAACATCATCACTACGAAACCAAGCAATGTGTAAAGAAAACTTCAAGATACTAATAACTCATGCACAAAACTAGGTATTCCTAACACTCAATGTGGGAACAAGAGTACTTAGATGGCTTTCTAAGATACCACTTCTAAGAACAATAGATGTAGTAATCGAACAACTCTTCCATGTTTATCAGTTTCTCAAAAAAGATAGAAGCATTAATGGACTTCCAAATGAACCCGATCATTGCATGTCAAATCATAATCAACCCAAGTCTACTGCTACGATGACTTCCTAAACATATAATCAAGTGTAACACCATAGAGAACTAACTAGGTAAACTTAAAGATTAGGAAAAGTACAAAAAAATTTATACCACAAATGCACCGACACCACACAAGTGACAAAGAAATTAAAAGATGTTAATCTCAAAGAAGACGACAACCCTACATGAGAGACATGACCTTTTGGGAACCATATTTGGCAACAAGGGCCTAGCGCCACAATTTAAGAGAGTTGCTAATCAACCTTCAGCGCCACTTCCCTAAAATGGCCAAATTAACAAGCCTAAGATCCATAATACTTAACCTCTTGAAATATTTGGGTTTGCAAACATCAAACCACCTAACCCAAGAAATGTTTCACTCACCATTAACCCATCCCTAAAGAAAATCCATCTCAATCATGTGAATAGTCTTCGAGACCTTGACATATAATTTTAAAAAAAAAAGGCTCTTAAGTACCAACAATACAAGGGCTTGCATCTACCAGGAGACCCAAGTATTTAAAGGGAAGGGATTCCCTCAAAAATATGGAGGATAGACTTTTTATCTTGAGATTGTGAATTGATATCTCCGTCAACACTATTACAAATAATACATTTCATGACGAAGCTTTCACCTCAGTCAGAAAAAAGTAAGCTATTATGCTTAGGCGCGTCATTTTTTATTTTTTTTATAATAATAAAAACAACATATTCCCTCGATTTTTAAGAAAACCGAGGGAAAAACAAACCATGACATGCTTCAAATTCCAGCTTTTGCGGTTTATATTTTTATTTGTTTATAAGTGTAAACTAAAATAACTAACCCTTTGACTTTTCGATATAACTGAGGGATCAAATAATCATATTTCACTATAAAAGCACTCGTCAAAAAGATATTAACCTAATCCTTACTTATATGAAGCCGCCCCAAACTCACATGTATCATTCTTTGGGATGGATTGCAAGACAGAAAAAATCTTCAATGTTCTTCTATCTAGAACAAAAAAAAAATCTACCCTTACAATTTATCTCACATATTGGTGTTGTTGTTGTTGTATTTTTGCTCATTTGATAGATTGCAAGTGCAAAAAATTCAAACTTGCTTCAACGATTTGTTGTCGTTTTCCAACCAAAGAAATAGTATGATATTTCTTGTGTACTCCTCTCTCTTCAAACAAAAAGAATGCTAAAAAATGGTGAATTTGAATACAAAGTTTTGATATTCAAGCATCATTTTTAGAAGTTGAAACTTAAACAGAGAAGGGAGTTTTAACTTACACAAAGAAAGAAGTTCACTCTTTGAAAAGATTTGTTGTAAACAATTTATCTTAATATTCTATGTAAACAGTGTAATATTAAAAAAAAGAATCATTCACCTCGGTTTTAATCCAAAACCGAGGTGATAATTTAAAGGAGATGGTAATTTACCTTGATTTTATACTTAAACCGAGAGGTATAATAATCATATTTTACTATTAAAATACTCATTAAACAGATTCTACCCTAATTCTCATTGGCCTTAAAAACAGATCTGTAGCATATTGCAGGGGGGCTATAGCATCTAAATCTTGATATCATCAAAGATTTGTTGCATACAATATATTTTTAATATAATGAAAAAAAAAATGCACATTCAACTCGGTGATTTGTCATGACCGAGGTGATAGTTAAGCATTTTTTCTATATTATATACATCGGCTTAAATGAATCTTTATCGTCCATTTAATGATTATCAATGCTCAAGAGGCTGCCATTAGTGATCCGCGTGAAACCTAAGGGACATTCATTATAAAAGCTTGCTGAATATTGCAGATCAAACCTAAATGAAACATATGAAGCGCTTGAAACCTAAGGACACTTGAAAAAGTTCTTTATTATATGGATTGCAAGAGCAGCAAATTTTCTAGGTTCAAGGTTTGTTTTTCTTAAATATTTATTCCAACCGAAAATGATTTGATTTTTGATATTAATGATCTTAACCTTTTTTTCATCTGGAACAATTGCATGTAAGATTCAGCCGAAGATATTCCCCAAGATTCAATAATTCGAAGATCTAAAGTCTAAATCTGGGAATTTGATTTTTATCTAGATCCCTAGGAAATTTGTTTTTTATCTTGAATTCTAGGGAATTTGACTTTTATTTTAATTTTAATATTCTGCGTAAACAGTGTAATATTCTAGGCAAAAAATGTAACAACTTTTAAAAAAAAGCATACCCCTCAGGTGTTTGAATAAATCGAGATAAAAGATACGCTAGTTTTAAAAATAATAAAAGTGCAGCTGCTAGGAATTTAATTCATGTGCATATAACTATACCCCTCGATTATTTAATCACCAAGGTGTTAAGTGAAAATTTTCATAACGCCCTTCATTACTTCGCTACATTAGCCGAGATAAAACGCATTTCACATCTGAGATTAAAAGTGTTATTTATTGTAGTTCAAAATCAAGATATCATCATATTAAAGATGAGAAATAATCAAATCTAAAAACTTCAACCTAAACTCAGAAAAACAACCAAGATCCACAACTTTACACATGTCAAACCACTAAACCCTTCAACATTAATAAAATAAAAAATTGTCAACAGGTTTCCTTCAAAACAGAAATTAAGACATGTACATCAGAAAATGTGTTCTTACCACTACTCGTCTTGAATAATTATAGTTTTTATTATTGACTTTAAGAGTTAATTAATTTACTAGAAAAAGTAACTTAACCGTTTTTGTTTTATGAATCTTTTCAAAGTAATTATACCAAGATATACATATTTATAAAAATAACATTAGAGACATGCTAAATTAGATACATACATGCACACACTTTTGATTGGTCCAATACACTTGATTACCAAAACCAAATTACCAAATATAATAATAAATAGCAAAAATAGAATTTTCACCAAAAAAGATAATATCCTCATAACAAATGAAGAAAAGGAAAGTGAAAAAGCAAAACAAGAGATATAATTGTGTGGCTGTTAATAACAAAGGACAGCAACTTGTTAACAAACCAACCAATGAATGATCGACAACACAACATTATCAAAAATATCATCTCTGGTTTTTTTCCCAAACCAGAAACCAAAAACCACTTGTCCCCAAACCCCAACTTGACATATAATATAGTAGTAGCAATAGATAGATTGATAGTAGTAGAACATTTCACATTTCACAGTCACACTCACACACACTCATATCTGTGGTCTCTCTTCACTTGTCCAGAAGAAGAAAGAGCCATAAATTAACACATTCTCTCAGATGGTTTTGCTATAATAGATAGAGATATAGCTAGAAGAAGTAATTTTGGGTATAATAATAGAAAAAAAGAAAAAAGAAATTTCCTAAAAGAAATATTTTGTTAACATGGGAAGAGGTAGGGTTCAGTTGAAGAGGATTGAAAACAAGATCAATCGTCAGGTTACTTTCTCTAAAAGGAGAGCTGGACTTCTCAAGAAAGCTCATGAGATCTCTGTTCTTTGTGATGCTGAAGTTGCTTTGATTGTCTTCTCCCACAAAGGAAAGCTCTTTGAATATGCCACTGATTCTTGGTAATTAATATTTTATTTTTTTATTTTATTTTTTTTTACTCATAAAAAATATAGATCTTTTCATTGAAATGATTTTATTAAATATTTTGTATTATATATATATAAATATATATACTTTTATTTTTATTTCTTGTGTGTAAAGTGGATTAGTTGATCTACATAAACATATAAATAATTTATTTTTTTCACTGAGTATAATTTTTTAAGAACTATGTTTAAACTTCAGTTAGGGTTTCAATTTTTGCTGGTGTAAAGAAAAAATATGCTTTCTTCTAATTTTTTTCATCTATTTTTTTAGATCAAACAGTGCAAACCCTAAAGCTGTGTGTTTTTTTTTCAAAAACAAGTGAAAATAATGCAGAAAGAAAAGACTTTTTATAATTATATCTTGTGTGTAAAGTGAAGTAGTTGATCTATGTCTAAGCATATAATTTTTTTTTTTCATTGAGTCAATTTTTTATCAAGCCAATGTTTATTTTATTTTATTTTTTCCAATTTGTAATTTTTTTTTGCTTTGAAAAGGGTTTCTATTTTTTGGGTGCAAATCTGCAGGGTGAAAATATGTTTTCTTTTTTTGTTTTTTGTTTAGATCAAACAGTGCAAACCTAAAACCATCAGATTTATTTTCAAAATAAGGAAAATAATTAATACCCATTTATATGGACAATAAATGTTCTTGTAAAAATGGTTCATATATTTATTTTTGGTGTAAAATGACTCAGTTGATCTATATATGCATATTACAAATTTAATTCTTTATTAAGTCAAAGGATTTCTTACCCTTTTATTTTTTTGCCAATTTCTGGATCTTGTTTTTTTTCCTTTATTTCACTTAAGAATGGTTTCTTTTTTTGGATGCAAAGCTAAAGGAGAGATCATGATTTCTTCTTTATTTTTTTCTCTTCCAAATCTAAGTTTTTGTTTGATCAAACAGTGCAAACCTAAAGCTATATAGTTGTTTTTCTACACAAAAAAAAAAACTATAAATAGAAGAGAGAAATGGACAACAAATGTTCTTATTTGTTCATACTTCTCTGAAAAATTATTTTTTCTTTGACATCTTTTTGAAGGATACTTTATATATATCATTGATTATATTTTGTGATTGTTCTCAACATACTTACTAATCAAAATTTTCTTAATTTTTTTAATAATAAAAAAACATGAAATTGAAAATAAATATTAAATGATTTTTTGTCAAATATTTGATTTGTTTTTGTTTTAATTTTTTAACTAAAATTTAAAAATTCTATATTTTCATACTAGGTTTTAAAAAATAGATTATACAAGCTGATCCTGTAGTAAGCCCTAGTTTAAAAAATATTTAAAATTTAATTTATTTTTTATGTATTGAAAGGTATACATTGATGAGTGACAGTAGTTGGTTATTACTTGTCACAAGTTGATTTTAGATCTCAAGTCCTATCAAAATGCAGAACATGTAGCAACATCATTTGTTGTACATTTTAAATTTTGTTTTTTTCATTGTTCTGAAAAGCTTGATAGATTTGTTTCCTTTCTCTAACTAGTATAGGCTGCTATAACACGTATTTAAACCACACAGGTGTCATGTTCATTGAGAAACTTAAGTCCTTTCAAAGCATGGAATGGAAGTATTAAGAATGTTGCATGCTTTTCTGTTAATTATAAACAGAACTTATATTCTCAACTTTTTAAGGTGCTTTGTGTCAATGAGTTAAACATATTAACTTCTAGTTTTTGTTTCAGTTTCATGATTGGACAGTTCAGAAATTTTGTACTTATTTTTTGTATCAATTTTTTATGAGAATGAATAAATTTTCATTAGGTTTTTTCATGATTTTTGTTTTCTTTTAGAAAAATGAATACTAAATTCTATAAGTACATTTGTTATGATGTTTTTTTGATTTTGATCAATGCTTATTGAACTGAGTTTTTAACTTCAAAATATTAACATTTAAACAACTTAGTGGATTGCTCATTTTGTGTTATCCTTTTGTCATATGCGCTGGTTTTTGTGATTACGATCAATATTGATGTTGTGATATTGATAACGGTCGGTATGATATGAATTAATCATAATTTATTCTTTATTATTTTGTGTTATCATAATATAAGTTATCATAATTTTGTTTTTTTGATGTGATAAAAAAATAAAAAATAAATATAACAAATGCATTGGTTTTTGTGATTTCGATCACTGATATTGTGATATTGATAACGGTCGGTATGATATGAATTAATTATAATTTATTCTTTATCATAAAAATAATAAATAATGTTTTTAATATCGACACTTTTCGATACTATTTTGTTGTGTCCGTTTTAGCCCCAACAAATTATTTTTTAAATGTTACATATACTTTTTTTTTTATACATTTGATTAACATCATTATTAAATTTATCTAAAATTATGATTAGTTTTTTTTAATTGTTAGTTCAATTTATATTAAAAAATATAATTAATTTTTACATTTGAATTAATTATAGTTGGATTGTAAATTGAAGTAATCAACTGCTCAACTGAATTAACCACAATTTTGCATAGTGTTAATCTGGTGTAGTACAGGGGTCTCTAAAACATTATCCTATATGTCTAGGGTTTTGGGTTTTGTGTGATCCTATATGTAATTGGTTTGTAAGAACTAATTAAACACTTAATTGATGTTTTTTTTTCTTGAATGATGATTAAACAGCATGGAGAAGATTCTGGAGCGCTATGAAAGGTATTCATATGCAGAGAGGCAACTAGTTGCAAATGATTCTGAGTCACAGGTTTGTCATTTGATTTGAACCATAATATTTGATTACTGGTATTGATAAAATTATTGTAAATGTATGATATTAGTCATGTTTAAGATTATAAACCTATTAATAAAAAATCAAAAGTAACAAATATAGTTTTAAAGGTTTTTACAACTTGTTGGATCATAAGATTCCACAAGTTTAGCTATAAACTGAGTAAAAAAAACTATAAATTTTGAGTTAACTCAGATAATAAATTAGAACTCTAACAAGTTAAAAATAAAAACAAAACTTATTTGATTGGACTTCCAGTAAACTTTGTTAACTCACATTTTTTTAAAATATTTTTTTGTTATATTTTTTTCCAATTTTAGTAAACTACTTCTACATCACTTTTTAAATGAGTATTGTTTATTGCAAAATGAATGTCAACATTTTTAAAATTATTGTTATATTTTCAATTTTTTAAAAAATTATATATGTTTACACTACTTTCAACATATTGATAAAATTAACTTAATAAAAATTGTAATGTTTATAATAATATTATTATAATTTTTAATTTGTATATAAAAATCTTATTTGATATTCATTGTGAATTAATTGTGTAGGGAAATTGGACCATTGAGTATACAAGACTGAAGGCAAAGATTGATCTTTTGCAAAGAAACTATAGGTATAAATATATATTTATAATTTTTGTTAAACTCTTATTATTTACTAGTCTCATTCAATTAATTATTACTTTGCACTGAAAACTTTTACATGATAGGCATTACATGGGAGAAGATTTGGGTACAATGAGCCTGAAAGAGCTTCAAAGTCTGGAACAGCAGTTAGATACTGCTCTCAAACTCATTCGTACACGCAGAGTAACAACTTTATTTCATTTAACTATAGTGTGTTCTTTGTTTCTCATTAATTATTATTGAAGTGTAAATTTTTATTATATACTTGATATTTAAACAGAACCAACTCATGTACGAGTCCATTTCAGAGCTTCAGAAAAAGGTACACATTCTAATCTTTGTGACAAACAATCTTGATTCTACATCTCTATCTAGGTAATCAAACTGACATTACATCCATTGGCAGGAGAAAGTGATTCAAGAGCAGAATAACATGCTTGCAAAAAAGGTGACAAATATCATCAACCTTTAACTTTATTTATTTATTTTGTGCTATAAAACTTAGATGATTTAACCATCATTTAATGCTGCTTTATTCTCATAATCATATAAATGACTCTCTTATAATTTTTTGCACACAGATTAAAGATTAAAGAAGATAATAATGTTGTCACATAATATTACATTTTTATTAAATTAGCATTCTTAATGCATTAGTAATAGTGTAAAGAGTAATAATTAAAAGACATAATTGGAAAAGTAACAATTATTTCTACATTAAAAAGTGAAAATTACAGTCATTTTGAATTAAAATTTTATTTGTCAAAACGACAGTCATTTTGAAACTGAGAAAATATTATATATTTTAATCTGGCCATTCTAATATGGACATTTCTCAGGGTGGAATTCTTGTAACTTTTACTAAATTTGTGGGTTTTATTATGGTTGCGATTACACTGGAAACTTTGATATTTAAATGAAACGCGAGTAAATGCCGCTAACACGGCCTTAACTGTGGTTGTGCTGTTGAAGATTACAAAAACTTTTAAATCATGGAAGCTAGGGCAATGCATTCTTCATTTAGTTTCATTCAAAAGTTACATATAGTTTATGATATGAAAAATTGATCAATCTTTATATATTTTTCCCATAAAAAAAGGTGACAAATATTATCATCCTTTAACTTTAAATTTTCATGCAAAATTTACTTATTGTTTATGATATGAAAAATATTTATAGATCAAGGAGAAAGAAAAGATTGCAGCTGAGCAGCAGGCACAATGGGAGCATCCAAACCATCATGCAGTCAATCCAAATTACTTGCTACACCAGCAACTCCCAAGTTTGAACATGGGGTGATCATTTCTATAACAAATTATGTCACAACTACCACATTTTTTTTGAAACGCACACACACAACTGTGAGTACCAGAGTTTGAACCTTAGCGATAAAATCAAATCAAGCAATATCGAATTCTTTTCTTTTTTTGCAGTGGTAATTACCGTGAGGAAGCACCAGAAATGGGGAGGAATGAGCTTGACCTGACCCTGGAACCACTGTATACCTGCCACCTTGGATGCTTTTGAAAAACCTTATTTTGGAGGTGGTTGGAATTATGATATGATATGTATGCTAAGGCATATAAAATATATGTGCTTATATGTATGTTTGTAGTTTTCCCTATGTTGAAAGACGCTAAAAGTGTGTTGTAAGATTAATTATAACTTTGATATTATAAGGTTAGAATGATTATCTAGTTAAGTTTTTCTATGTATTAATTAAATCAAATTGCTGAAAGGCAAAGAAGTTCTGTAATGTAATAACATTGGAGCTGATTAAGCATTGACTTTTATTATCACTACAAGAAACTCAAAATAAATGGTGATTTAAACCGTTGTATTTCATGTCCGCGACGACTCACAGTTCGTTGCAATGTCTTTCGAAAATTATTAGACTCTATTGTTAGCAATGCAGAATTAGTTTTTTTTTTAACTAATTAGTAACAACCCGTACGTATGCACGGGTTTCTGATCGGGTACGCGAAATTTTTTTTACAGATCGTATTTGATTGACAATAAAGATTTTATTGTATTTTAGGTTGTCGTTAAAAAAAAACATAATTTGTAAAATTCAATTGAAATGCAAAAAAAATAATAAATTGTAAAAGAAAAAATATATTTAATAACAAAATATACAAAATAGAAATGGGTTTGTATAAAATAGATTTTATTTTAATATAATGGATAATCTAAAACAATATATATATATATATATATATATATATATATATATATATATATATATATATATATATATATATATATATATATATATATATATATATATATATATATATATATATATATATATATATATATATTTTGTAACAATATAGAAAAGGGGAAAAATTTATACATAAAGGGGTATTTAGAATAATTGGGAACAAATAAATAAAGAACAAAGTTATGTGTAAAGAAAACGGAAAAATGGACCCTGTAGAGGAAAGCTGAATGGCCCATTTTTAGGAAAGGCCCATTCACAGAATAAAGTGGGATCTGTTATATATTGGAAAATAGTGTAAGGTCATAATCCAGACGTTTCATGTTCGTACACGGTTGTTGAAGTATAGTGCAGTTTCAGAAAACGAAACCGCAGGGTTCGAGTTTCTGTGGTTGTTCATCTGGGAAGTTCCTCTGCAACTGGATATGTTGATTTATGTGCTATAACTTTATTAATATTGTAGGTTTATGAGAAATTAAATCAATGCATTTTTAAAATAGGAATAGTTTAATCGTTTGCATACATGTTTGATTTGCTTTCAGATCATGTTTTTTTTACCCAAGATGAATGTGATATCGTGAAGCACAATGCTCATGATTTATTTCTAGAAGCTTTTAAGGCAAACAATGTTTTGGATCAAGGGAAGCAACCAGTCAAAATCGAAGAAGATGATGGTGACCATGTTAATGGCGAAGCTGAAGTCGTAAATACTGTTAATCGTATTGGTTTAGGTGAAGATGAAGTTAGGGTTGGTATGGTTCATCAGAAGAGACAAAGAGAAAGAAAGGTAAAATAAAAATTGTTGGATACAGTGATGTTAGGAAAATGAAAATTGTTTGATTTCCCTGAATGCATGTAAACATAATAGGTTTACAGAATGTAATTTGGGAAAAAAATATATGACACAATTCATTAAGCGTATTATTTATGGAATTTGATGATGTATTGTTTGCAGCTCTGATTCTGATGAAGAAGAAATTGTTGAACACAGATGGGTAAAGAAAATATCTTTCGCTTCCATCTCCAGAAAAAATGTTTTGGTATGGTTAATGCTTTCATAGTTGTAATTTTGGTATCGGATTTTAACCTATGATGTAATGTAGTTTTGATTAATGTTTTGATTGTGTTGTTGTTTTGCAACATTTTCCTAGGTATGTTACAAAGAAATGGTTGAAACTGAACCAGAAGTCCATTGTTTTTGTTGATGAAGATAGTGGGGAAATTTGCAATGAAAAAAATTAAATGTGCTAAGAGAGGGAAAATTTATAAAGTTGGAGAAGTTCATTGGTCATGGGTGGTATGAGTATGCCAAGAAGAACAAGATCAGAAGGCGTGACATCATTCGGTTTATGATCACTTGGCCTGCGGATCGTCTTTATGTTAAACTGTTGAAGCATTCTGGTTAACACATGGATGTTAAAGTGTAGTTAATGTTGATATCATAGTCGAATCATTTTGGTATTAGGAAGGAGATTATGTTAAAAAGTAGTTTTTTTTGGAAGAAGGTTGTAACACCCTTCTAAACCCCGCGACAATTTAAATAAATAATCAGAATAAAAACATACACACAAGGGTGCCACAATTATTTAAAACAGATAATTCAACTAAGGTCAAAATCATGCTTCATTAGGAACGGTTCACCAAAACATAATCATGTTTATCATAGCGGAATAAGAAACATCATCAAATACAACCAAATGAAATTATAATCCAACACCAAATAAAATGGAGTAATCTCATAAAAAAAACTCTAAAGCTATCGTTCCCCAGTGTTATAGATCAGAGCATGACCGACACGACCCAACATAAACGGATAAACTCTACGAGTCATCCTCACCAAGCACTAATGTCGCTACTCCTCAATCTGAAAATGACAACATGTAAGGGTGAGTCTCATTCTCAATTAGTAAATATTATGCAATTCATAAGCGACAAGCATCATAATATACCGTTCACCCAATCATACATATTCAGATTCACATCTATTATTCATTAAATCACACAATAATAGATTACATTACAAAACACGGAAATCCATACAATCATGTTATGACAAAATGCATATGACACAACTGACACTATGCATGTGTTACCAAAATTCCTGAATCACATTCACAAGACTTCTCTCTACGATACTGCCCTTCAAATCGCTCACACCCCACATGGGCACACGATTAACCTCATCGCTTACACTCCCATGGGCACACGATGACTACTTACTAATCTCCGCACAATGGGAATTAGCCACCAACGATCCACTCATCAACGGGATCCATCATCAAATGCATATGAATGAATGAAACACACATAACATACTTAAAACATCACTAAATCACGATGAACAACTCATCTCAACACCATATCACCGAATAAGTATGTACATGTTTTCAACATCATTCAGATAGCCATGCATTCATCACAATCACAATATTAATCACAACCAATTCATCATCACATCAGACACATTGTCACACCTATCTCATATGCACACAATGTTCAATTCTTATCAAGTAATTAAATCGAGTTTTAAATAAATAAAGTCGTCCATCGCCCATATTCATCATTCATCATATAAAACATTCAATTACTTGCACAACGCCCAAAACGGCACTAAGAAATGATTCACGGATCAAAAGATACGTCATTTTAAAGTTTTAGAAAAATTCACACACAGCAAGGTTCGCTCAGCGACGAAGGCAGAAGAGAATCCTTCAGACCTCCGCTCAGCGGACCTCTAGCGACGTCCAACAGAAGCGAACTACGTTGGGACCTCCGCTCAGCGGACCCCCTCCGCTCAGCGGACCTGCGATTTCAGCAAATCCCAAGTCTGCGACAGACCCTGCGATTTCACATCCCTTTCACCCAAAAACGATTACAGACATCATATACAGGCATACAAACATCATACATTCAATCATACACCACAAAACATCATTTAAACTCATTATTAACCAAATAGTACACACAATTTTCATCAATTCAATCCAAATTATAACACCCTAACCTAACAATCCCAATGTCTAATTGAATCAAACCATACATCAATCTACCTATTACCTAAGACCACATAAGAGATACTAAAAGGAAGAGTCCCCCCTTACCTCAATGAATCTCTTGAATGCTCTCCTTCCGGTTTCACGTTCTTGCCTCTTTCTCTTCTCTTGCCCTTTTCACGTGTTCTTCCTTTCTCCCCAAATGGTTCCTTTTCTTATTTTATGAAAATAAAATAAAATAAAATATCACAACTTAGTAAAAGGCCTAACCAATTAGCACCCCTCTTTTACTAACATCACATCATAAGCCCAATAGCTCTTACTCCATCATTTTCCAATTAAATCCAAATAAAATACTAAAATTCCATTATTTAATTTAAATCCAAATTAAATTAATAAACTGAAATTATGGGGTGTTACAACTCTCCCCCACTAAAAGAGTTTTCGTCCTCGAAAACATACCTTAGACGAAAAGTTCCGGGTAAGAGTCCTTCATCCGACTCTCCCGTTCCCAGTTAACACTTTCTTAGTCGAACCTCAAAATTCATCTGACATAACCAACATGAGCATGTCTCATGCATTCAATCTCAGCTTTTACGTCGCATTTGACCATCCCAAGGTATACCACTCGCTATATCTCCAAAGGTTAACGACGATAAAACGTCGAGGTGCGATCCATACAATACGCTCAATAACTGAATAATACAATTACACAATCCATGGTATGATCACGACTGATCCACACTGCAGTAATGGATTCCATCTACCCACGTACCAACCTTAGACACACTCTTCCATCTGAGCGATAAAGTATTACTTACACTTTTCACTGACCGCTTCCTTCAAGAACTCAATAGTAATATTCCCATATCATCGAAGTTCTACTATGACTCCCCTTAAGTCACACCAGTAATCATCCAACACATTACACTCCGCTTTTGTTGCACTATTCTGATTACTCGTTACAACAACCATTACCAATTAGATTTACGAGTTTTACCCAATCATGGCTCTCTTTACTCATTCGTTTAAGAATCATTCTTTACCATCCATGGTACTAATTTACCACTCAGAAATGCTTGCTCGCATCTAAAAACAAATCCTTGATTTACTCCCTCCATTTAAACATCCTAACCATCAGAACGAGTACACACAAGTAATCATAATCACACTCATCAGCCTCAATATACCATTGCTTACAATATAGCTCGAACTGAGTCTCGCCCTTCTCTAAGGATTAAATCAACTTCGTCCTTCATAGAGTATAATTCCTCATTACATATGGAATCTACAATAACACCTTACCACAGCATAAGATTATTATAGCACCATATAGTATCAACTCATCGTCTTAACTTCGCCGAATACATACTCGTTAACTACGTACAACCATAATAACATATTCATCATTTTGACAATTATTCAAAAGGGTTCTAATCCTTTGGCACGACATCCTTACATCCACGAGATTCTAAATCCAACACATAGATCAACACATATTCTCTACGTAGGCTTCCAACATACTAATTCCTCACTGCCCACGAGTAGTACTCATAACACCACTCTACATCACACTTTCGCTGTGCGACTTCGATTACCCGTCTTAAGTCACCGTCATGTTGCACCCTTTCATATTCACTTCTTCATATGCTCACACAACATGGTGAGTGATTATTCTCACGGCTTAGCATTCACCACATCTTATACCATTAAGGTAACACAATTTCATCCCATCCATATGATTTCGTCTACTATCAACAAGAGATTAAGGGTGATCAAGTCCTCAATTTGTCAATAGATAGCCGACAACCATATTTAAGCATAAACTGTCATTACTACATAATAGTGTCCCTTCTGAGTTTGCACTCAACTCATTAACATCGTCATAGTCCAATAATTCATTGCGGTATCTTCTTCTAGAATATTCTTTCAAAGCTCTAAAAACATCAGGAACACAAACCCGATCACCAAACCACATTATACTATGCTCGTCGATTCTGAATTCACCACCTTTACCTCTGTAATTAAAGTCATCTTATCGATCAACTCAACATCAGTTGTCTGACCTCCTCTAATCTCGTCAAGAATACCACTAGTCAGCTTTAGCATACCCAATCTAACACTATTAGGAATACATTTGCATACCAACTCAAATCTCGGAATTGTTCAATCAAATCCAATTCTCGCACCATTAGCACAACATTTTCCTTACCAGGATGGTAATTCAAACCAAAATCATAATCCTTGAAAAAAAATATACTCTAACCATCTCAGCTGCCTCATATTAAGCCCTTTTCTGATCAAAGAGGTACTTCAGACCCTTATGATCACTAAACACTTCGAATCTCGAACCAGACAAATAATGTCACCGCAACTTCAAAACAAAACCACGGCTGCCAACTCTAAATCATGAGTCGGATAATTCTTTTCATGCACTTTGAGTTGTCTCGACGCATAAGCTACTACTTGCTGAATTTGCATCAATACACCACTCAAACCCATCAGTGACGCATCACAAATACGACTTCAACCATTCTAAAGTTTAATTCACCTTTACTACTAATTCAATCCTCACTAATATCCATCGGCACTCAAATCATCTTTATTATCGAACATCTCCCCCACTTATTCATCACAACATATTATACTCAACTTTGTTTAAAGCAATCGCGGTAGTAGGCATCCCTATCCAACAATTTCACGCTTCCTTAACCGACCTCAGAATCTCTCCTCATAGGATCACTCTACTGTATTTATAACTCTCTCATACGGTAGAACATAATTTCCCCTCCTCGTAGGTTCAAAAGGCTCATCAATTTGACACTAGGAACTCAAGATATGAATTTTCCAACATCGTCTAAAATGCAACATCGACATCATGCAGCGACACTCTATAAAATATCTCCAAAACTTCTCGAATAGCACATTCAATTCCTAAAATTGCTTCTCAACCAACCCTTTTAATTATCCTTCAATCCGTCCAACTCTGACATTGATATCCCGTGCAGTACCAACAAACAAGTCTAGTTCTAAGAGCAAGCGTAACCGCAACTTCACCTCTTTCCAATGTCATCCTATCACGATGAAATATGTTACAGCTGCTGCAACCATTTTTATAACCAATTTCATATCGTTAGCTTTCCGTCGCTTCAAATAGAACTCAAATCGGATATCCAAAACTCCAATTATGAATTTTCGAAGTTTCATAACGATTCAGCAATTTTCCTGCGTTTTGCTTACGGAAATTCCGCTCCAACACTTATCCTCTTCAAATCAATCACATTCCAAACAGCCCTTTATCATATCGCTTTGCTCCCAACTTCTTATAGGTTGAGCAACACATCCCATCGTCGAAGTGCGATTTTTTTGCAACATCACGAAACCAAATTCATGTACGCCATCATCAACCTTCTTATCCTTGAGATCATACCTGTCTCTTCGCATTACTCGTGCTTCAAAATGTTTTCAATAACATCGATAACCTATACCATAATCTCAATTACTTACTAGTAATCCTACGGCAAGGTCTACGACAATACTTCTTTTAATCACCGCTTCAACAACGACCTTTCACATAGGGCTACTCACACGACAACATCACAGTCCATCAGTAGAACTTGAAGCTTCACAACTTCAAAATTCCATTTTCAAGAAATAACCATCATCTACTCCGAGACACTCCAACTGAAATAACAACCACAGTCTACAACCCATGTCACCTTCACTTCAGAAAACAATAACTCCACACTCTTGTACTGCTGCCCTCCGCATCACGCTAACATCTTGCATCTGAGACATATCGGAGAAGCATAGCTTCTCCCCCACTAGTATCAATCCCACTTCTGTAGGCAAACAGTTAGAACACACTGAGTACCGACAGTGTTTCACACACATGACGCATACCGAAAGGAAAAATTATCAACAAGACTCTGGTCACATGACCGACTATGCTTTGATACCACTATTGTAACACCATTCTAAACCCCGCGGCAATTTAAATAAATAATCAGAGTAAAAACATACACACAAGGGTGCCACAATTATTTAAAACAGATAATTCAACTAAGGTCAAAATCATGCTTCATTAGGAACGGTTCACCAAAACATAATCATGTTTATCATAGCGGAATAAGAAACATCATCAAATACAACCAAATGGAAATATAATCCAACACCAAATAAAATGGAGTAATCTCATAAAAAAAACTCTAAAACTATCGTTCCCCAGTGTTACAGATCAGAGCATGACCGACACGACCCAACATAAACGGATAAACTCTACAAGTCATCCTCACCAAGCACTAATGTCGCTACTCCTCAATCTGAAAATGACAACATTTAAGGGTGAGTCTCATTCTCAATTAGTAAATATTATGCAATTCATAAGCGACAAGCATCATGATATACCGTTCACCCAATCATACATATTCAGATTCACATCTATTATTCATCAAATCACACAATAATAGATTACATTACAAAACACAGAAATCCATACAATCATGTTATGACAAAATGCATATGACACAACTGACACTATGCATGTGTTACCAAAATTCCTGAATCACATTCACAAGACTTCTCTCTACGATACTGCCCTTCAAATCGCTCACACCCCACATGGGCACACGATTAACCTCATCGCTTACACCCCCATGGGCACACGATGACTACGTACTAATCTCCGCACAATGGGAATTAGCCACCAATGATCCACTCATCAACGGGATCCATCATCAAATGCATATGAATGAATGAAACACACATAACATACTTAAAACATCACTGAATCACGATGAACAACTCATCTCAACACCATATCACCGAATAAGTATGTACATGATTTCAACATCATTCAAATAGCCATGCATTCATCACAATCACAATATTAATCACAACCAATTCATCATCACATCAGACACATTGTCACACCTATCTCATATGCACACAATGTTCAATTCTCATCAACTAATTAAATCGAGTTTTAAATAAATAAAGTCGGCCACCGCCCATATTCATCATTCATCATATAAAACATTCAATTACTTGCACAACGCTCAAAACGGCACTAAGAAATGATTCACGGATCAAAAGATACGTCATTTTAAAGTTTTAGAAAAATTCACACACAGCAAGGTTCGCTTAGCAACGAAGGCAGAAGCGAATCCTTCAGACCTCCGCTCAGCGGACCTCTAGCGACGTCCAACAGAAGCAAACTACGTTGGGACCTCCGCTCAGTGGACCTGCGATTTCAGCAAATCCCATGTTTGCGACAGACCCTGCGATTTCACATCCCTTTCACCCAAAAACGATTCCAGACATCATATACAGGCATACAAACATCATACATTCAATCATACACCACAAAACATCATTTAAACTCATTATTAACCAAATAGTACACACAATTCTCATCAATTCAATCCAAATTATAACACCCTAACATAACAATCCCAATGTCTAATTGAATCAAACCATACATCAATCTACCTATTACCTAAGACCACATAAGAGATACTAAAAGGAAGAGTCCCCCCTTACCTCGATGAATCTCTTGAATGCTCTCCTTCCGGCTTCACGTTCTTGCCTCTTTCTCTTCTCTTGCCCTTTTCACGTGTTCTTCCTTTCTCCCCAAATGGTTCCTTTTCTTATTTTATGAAAATAAAACAAAAAAAAATATCACAACTTAGTAAAAGGCCTAACCAATTAGCACCCCTCTTTTACTAACATCACATCATAAGCCCAATAGCTGTTACTCCATCATTTTCCAATTAAATCCAAATAAAATACTAAAATTCCATTATTTAATTTAAATTCAAATTAAATTAATAAACTGAAATTATGAGGTGTTACAAAGGTTGCATTAGTATAAGTTTAAGGTCGAATGTTAGTTATTAAGTTAAAATGAAGTAATATTGATGCATCAGTTAAGACGTTATGAATCCCCTCGTAGCTTGGATTGATTTTTCCGTAGCCACTTAAGACGTTCTAATTCCATCATTGTGTATCCAACGACTAAAAACGGCTAGAAGCATCTCCCAGAATGCAGCAAAGTTTTAGCCTCGTTTGTCCGTTCTTGCAACCAGAAACATAACTAATCTTTGATAGTTTGATGATTTTTATTTGTAACTTGCTTTTCATGTTTATACTTGTGTAGTATATTATCCCTGTATCCATCTTCACCATATGTAAATAACAAAGGGTGTTAATAGGCCAGATAACTCGAATGAAACTCATCTATCAGTTGCAAATGACCATCATGGTGTTGAACAATGATGTCCCTCTTAGACGTGGAGTCTACGTCACCTACTATCAGAGCAACCACTTCTGATACAGTCGGGTGGTTATGGACACGACCGTCTATGGATTTTTCTTTCTGAAATAAGTTTAAGTTTTAGATCTTGGTAACTTGTTTGTTTCATCCTATTCATTGCCATTCTAAAAGCTTTGGCATGAGGATTATTTTCATCAAACATCAACTTTAAGTTAGTTAGAATTGACTTATCAATATTTTGGTTGTCCCTGTCATATCCAATAAAATGAATCTATAAAAAAAGTGTACAATATATAGAAATTGAATGAAAGAAGAAAAAAAGGAAAACTTGAAACATTTCATTCTGTTATGAATTTCATTGTCGATGTCAAATATATACAGTTGAGCATATTTAGGAAGTTGTCCTTCTTCGGGGAGCAAACTTTCGATTTGGTGGCAAGTTTGTCCATGCAATCACAATGTTGGAGGACCTTCGCCACTCTTATTTGATTTGTCAAACTTCATTCCAGGGGATGTAAATGAGAACATTGTGTTGTATATTCGGATGTTGTTTTGGAAATTCTTTACATGTCTCAAATTGTGATCAAACACAAGGGTGTTAAGCATAGGTGGTGGTGTTACCAAGAGTGGCCGTACAATTTCACCACCCTTACAACATAGCTGGAACTTCAGAACAGTTGTATTCCTTGACTTCCCTTTACACTCCTGATACCATATAGAGGCATTATAATGTGTGCACTCCCATACAGGATCTCCAATATCAGAGTAGACTATATTTGGGAAAGGAAAAAAAGGTTATAGAAATCAATCTATATAAAATGTTATATGAAATCTATAAACATGTAGAAGTTAAAAAAGTTAGACCTTCATGATGGCTATTCACTAAAGGAACTTCAAATTCACGTTCATACGAATCAGAATTCTGATCCATAGCATTGTCCGAATCAGTTTGGCTGCAAGTGTCATCACTTGAGTAGTCAGCAGTACCTAAGTTTGTATAAAATTCAGAATGTCGATTTTTGGAGAATGTAGTTTGGGGTATATTGTGATGGTTCCATGTAGAATTAAAATGAGGTTGTTGAGGATGAATGGTTGAATTGAAGCTATTGATAATATTTTTTCTTAGTGGGACAGAATGTAACACCTGAGGTCGAAGAAGGTGATGGGTGGTTGCGCCGCATGTACACCTGATGCCAAAGAGGGCAAGGGTGGTCGCCACATTCGAATGAAAGGGATCCTAAGGCCGTGCAGGTATGGGACTGCATGGTTGAAGGAAAGCTTATAAGGATTTATGGGTACTATCTATACCAACAAGATACATCTTCTTTTCGGTAGCCCGTTCCATAAGAACTCCATAGTTAAGCGTGCTTGACCCATCCCAATTCTGGGATGGGTGACCTTCTGGGAAGTTTCTCGGAAGTTTCTCGAAAAGCGTGTGAGTAAGGTTAAAGCTTGCTGAAAAGACCCGTGTTGGTTTGTGGGGTCAGTCGATCAGGATAAACACATAAATATCAGATTGTAAGTTGCAGATGATAATATCAACTATTGAAAAAAATCATGTTCAAACTGATAGAGCTGGACTTTAAAAAAATGAGTTAGGAACATTGTAAGAAATAACTTATAATGATGAATGATCGAGAGAAGTAAATGTTGCGAAATTGAAATCCATGAAAATAATAGGAACTTGATAGGATAGAGTTGATGAAGACATATTCGGATGTTGTGTTGGTTATAATTGTTAGAACAAGAAATGTTCTGATCAATATTCTTAGTTTTGATGATAACATTATGTATGAATTTTGTATAAGACAATGTGGTACTCTAATCCTTTACATTTTCCATTTCAGGAAATATATAAAGAGTATGCACAAATCAGCGTTCAGAAACACTGACTCAGAAAGTTCTGGATGGCTTCAACAGAACATGCTCTGGCAAGACATCAGAAGATGGTCATGCAGAATCAGAACATGAACTGGAAAGCATCAGAAGAATGGAAGTCAGAAAAACAAGCTCTGAAGTTCTGATGGTATCACGCTCAAAGCTCTTCAAAGTCAGAAGACAGAAGATGCTCTGCACCAAAGCTGATGGCTCTGATATTCAAACGTTGTTATCATCAAATATGAGTCTAGAAGAAAGTACAAGATGAAAGGCTGTAACGTCAAATCTCTGACTGACAAAAGGAACGTTAGAAGCTACAAAAGGCAAAGTCAGTAAAAGCAGCAAAAGCAAGGCTCGAGGTAGTTGAAAAAAGTGTGAAACATTAAATGCAGTGTTGTACTATTCACGCAAAGCATTAAATGCACCCCAACGGTCATTTCCTCTCAAGTGCCTATATATAGAAGTTCTGATCAGAAGCTGAAACAACATTTGCACAAAATATACAGAAATGCTGTCAAATTCAAAAGCTAAAGAACTTCATCTCCAACCTCACAACTCATTGTAATATTTTAGTGAGTGTTAAGAATAAAACATAAGAGAAATATCACAGTTGTGATTACAGTTTTATTAGAAGCATTCAAACTCTTGTAAACTTTATTTTACATTGATTGTAAAAGGATTCCTAGAGTGATCAAGTTGTGATCAGGATACTCTAGAAGACTTAGAGTGTTTCTAAATGGATAACCATTGTAATCAGTTGGATTAGCGGATTAAATCCTCAGTTGAGGTAAATCACATTGTCAGGGGTGGACTGGAGTAGTTTGGTTAACAACGAACCAGGATAAAAATAATTGTGTTCATTTTTTTTATCTTCCAAGTTTTTGAATTTACACTTATTTAATCCCCCTTTTCTAAGTGTTTTTCACTCCTTCAATTGGCATCAGAGCGCCGGTTCTAGGTGCAAGCACTTAACCGTGTTAGACAAAAGATTCAGGGAGAAAAACACAAAGTTAAAATGGTTGAAACAACTTCATCTACTACTACTCCTGAACAAAACAACAATGGTAATGGAAGCAATAGTTTCAATGACTACAATAGACCACCAGTCTTTGATGGTGAAAACTTTGAGTATTGGAAAGATAGACTCGAAAGTTACTTTCTTTGTCAAGATGGTGACTTATGGGATCTAGTGCTGGATGGTTACACACATCCTGTTAATGCTCAAGGTGTCAAGATTTCTAGACAAGCCATGAGTGATGCTCAAAAGAAAGACTTCAAGAATCATCACAAGTCTAGAACCATATTGCTAAATGCTATCTCTCATGCTGAGTATGAGAAGATAACAAACAGAGAAACAACTATGATATCTTTGAATCCTTATATATGACTCATGAGGGTAATGCTCAAGTAAAGGAGACAAAGTACTTAGCTCTAACCCAGAAGTCTGAAGCATTCAAGATGAAGGAAGATGAGAACATTGAAGCAATGTTTTCAAGATTCTAGACTCTGACTGCTGGAATGAGAGTGCTAGATAAAGGCTACACCAAAGCTGATCATGTAAATAAGATCATCAGAAGCTTACCCAAAAGATGGGGACCCATGGTGACTGCATTCAAGATTGCCAAGAATCTGAATGAAGTGTCTCTTGAGAAGCTGATCGGTGCCCTGAGGAGTCATGAAATTGAGCTGGATGCAAATGAACCTTAGAAGAAAGGTAAGTCCGTTGCATTAAAATCCAATAGTAAAAAACGAACTACCGCTTTTCAATGTCTTCTGAAAATTATTAGACTATGTGTGTTAGCAACGCATAGTCAGTTTTTTTTAACTAACTAGTAACAAACTCGTGCATACGCACGGGTTATGGTTGGATACGCATAATTTTTTTTATAGATCGTATTTGATTGACAATAAAGATTTTATTATATATTAAGTTGTCGTTTAAAAAAACATAATTTGTAAAATTTAATTTAAATGCAAAATTATTAATAAATTGTAAAAGAAAAAATATATTTATTAACAAAATATAAAATTAATAACAAAATAGAAATGGGTTTGTATAAAATAGATTTTTTTAATATAATGGATAATCTAAACGAATTAATATATATATATATATATATATATATATATATATATATATATATATATATATATATATATATATATATATATATATATGGGATAGGATCAAATGACACCAAGGTGTAAAGTTTAATTTGACACCCAAATCACATCCGTTAAAATAATTGATCAAACGATTATACTAAATAGTCTATTTTTTTAGGAGAAAAATATGCTAAATATTTGTTTATTAATATTTTATTACATTTACTATCACCGTTAGATCAATTATTTTAACGGTTGAGATTTGGTGTCAAATTAAACTTTGACACCTTTGTGTCATTTGATCCTATCCCTAGAGAGAGAGAGAGAGAGAGAGAGAGAGAGAGAGAGAGAGAGAGAGAGAGGAGAGAGAGAGAGAGAGAGAGAGGAGAGAGAGAGGAGATGAGGAGAGAGAGAGAGAGAGAGAGAGAGAGAGAGAGAGAGAGAGAGAGAGAGAAGGGATATATTTACTCCAAGAGTAACTTATTATAACTTACTCCACATCTTGACCATTAATTCTTTTCAATCTAATGGTTAAAAATAATAAGGAATAATTTTCTCTCTCCATATTTAATTACGTATTATTTTTAACCATTAGATTGAAAAGAATAAATGGTCAAGATGTGAAGTAAGTTATAATAACTTACTCTTGGAGTAAATATATCCCTCCTCATATCTCTCTCTCTCTCTCTCTATATATATATATATATATATATATATATATATATATATATATATATGGAATGGTATTGTAACAATATAGAAAAGGGAAAAAAATTTAATACATAAAGGGGTATTTAGAATAATTGGGAACAAATAAATAAAGGAGAAAGTTATGTGAAAAGAACATTGAAAAATGACCCCTATAGAGGAAAGATGAATGACCCATTTTTAGGAAAGGTCCGCTCACATAATGAAGTGGGATTTGTTATATATATTAGAAAAATAGTGTAAGGTCATAATCCAAACGTTTCATGTCCGTGCATGGTTGTTGAAGTATATTTGCCGTTTCAGAAAACGTAATTGCAAGGTTCAAGTTTCCATGGCTGCTCATCTTGGAAGTTCCTCTACAACTAGGTATGTTGATTTATGTGCCATAACTTTATTAATATTGTAGGGTTATGAGAAATTAAATCGATGCATTTTTAAAATAAGAATAGTTTAATCGTTTGCATGCATGTTTGATTTGCTTTCAGATCATGTTTTGTTATCCAAGATGAAGGGGATGTCGTGAAGCGCAGTGCTCATAATTTATTTCCAGAAGCTTTTAGGCAAACAATGTTTTGGGTAAAGGAAAGCAACCGGTCAAAATCGAAGAAGATGATGGTGACCATGTTAATGGCGAAGCTGAAGTCGTAAAGACTATTAATCGTACTGGTTTAGGTGAAGATAAAGTTAGGGTTGGTATGGTTCATCCGAAAAGGCAAAGAGGAAGGAAGGCCCAGATGTCTTAGATATCCATTTCATTATACGGTGGCAATAAAATAACAGTTGTCGGATACAGTGATGTTAAGAAAATGAAAATTGTTAGATTTCCTTGAATGCATGTAAACATGATAGGTTTATAGAATTTAATTTGGGAAAAAATATATGACACAGTTCATTAAGCGTATTATTTGCGGAATCTGATGATGTATTGTTTCAAGCTCTAATTCTCATGAAGAGGAAATTGTTGAACACTGATGGGTAATGGAAATATCTTTCGGTTTCATCTCCTGAAAAAATTGTTTTGGTATGGTTAATGCTTTCATAGTTGTAATTTTGATATCGGATTATCACCTGTAATGTAATTTTGATTAATGTTTTGATTGTGTTATTATTTTGCATCATTTTCCCAAGTATGTTACAAAGAAATGGTTGAAACTGAATTAGAAGTCCATTGTTCTTGTTGATGAAGATAATGGGGAGACTTGCAATGCAAAAATTAAATGTGCCAAGAGAGGGGGGAAGTTATGAAGTTGAAGAAGTTCATTGGTCATGGGTGGTATGAGTATGCCAAGAAGAAGAAGATCAGAAGGTGTGACATCATTCGGTTTAGGATCACTTGGCCTGCGGATCATTTTTATTTTAAAGTTTTGAAACGTTCTAGTTTGGACATGGTTGTTGAAGTGTAGTTAAAGTTTATATCATGGTTGAATTGTTTAGGAATTAGGTAGGAAATTATGTCAAAAATTAGTTTTTTTAGAAGAGTGTTGCAGTAGTATAAGTTTAAGGTTGAATGTTAGTTATTAAGTTAAAATGAAGTAATGTTAATGTATCAGTTAAGACAGTATGAATCCCCTCGTAGCTTGGATTTATTTTTCCGCAACCAGTTAAGACGTTGTGATTCCATCATTTTATATCCAACGAATAAAAACTGCTAGAAGAGTCTCCTTGAATGCAGCAAAGTTTTAGCCTCGTTTGTTCGTTCTTGCAATCAGAAACATAACCAATCTTTGATGGTTTCACGATTTTTATTTGTAACTTGCTTTTCATGTTTATAATTGTGTAGTATATTATCCTTGTATCCATTTTCACCATATGGAAATAGCAAAGGGTATTGATAGACCAGATAACTCGAATGAAACTCATCTATCTGTTGCAAATGACCATCATGGTGTTAAACAATGATGTCTGTCTTAGAAGCAGAGTCTACGTCACCAACTATCAAAGCAGCAACTTCTGATACATTCAGGTGGTTATAGACACGACCATCTATAGATATTTCTGAAATAAGTTTAAGTTTCATATCTTGGTAACCTGTTTGTTTCATCATATTCCTTGCCATTCTAAGAGCTTTGGCATGACGATTATTTTCATCTAACATCAACTTTAAGTTAGTTACAATTGACTTGTCAATATTTTGGTTGTCCATGTCATATCCAATAAAATGAATCTATAAAAAGTGCAATATATAGAAATTGAATGAAAGAAGAAAAAATGAAAACCCGAAACATTTCATTCTGTTATCAATTTCATTGTGGGTGTCAAATATATACAGTTGAGCATATTTAGGAGGTAGTCCTTCTTCGGGAAGCAAACTTCCAATTCGGTGGCAAGTTTGTCCATGCAATTGCAACGTTAGAGGACCCCCGCCTCTTATTTGATGTGTCAAACTTCATTCCAAGGGATGTAAATGAGAACATTGTGTTGTATATTTGGATGTTGTTTTGGAAATTCTTTGCATCTTTCAAATTGTGATCAAACATAAGGGTGTTAAGCATAGGTGGTGGTCTGTTTTTTTCTTCCCCTAACTTATTTTAATCTCTTGTCTGGTTTTTGAGTTCGTCATGACTAGGTCGTTTGAGCTGCTGAAGAACATCAATAAGAAAGGAGCTTTGGAAAGTTTTCGTTCGAATTCATCACAAATGGAGTGTTGTTAACAAAAATAAAGAACATTTTGAGATGGTTGTCATTGATAAAGATGTAAGACTATTTCTAAACTTTCTTCGATTTTGATTCCTTTCTTTAACTACTATTTTTTCATGTGTATGAAAACTTGTCTTCAAATCCATAACCTTCAAGGTCATGCTGTAATGGAAACTGGTTTGTGTTTAAACTTTATTTCAGGGTTTCTGATTCATACCTAGTATGGTTTATGTTCTTACTCTTCTAAATCACTACTTTTAGTATAATGGAAACTGGTTTTTGTTTAAACTTTGTGTCATGAAGTTTCGGTTGGTTTAATAGTTTTTTTTTCTGGTTTTTTAAATTTTGTTATGTTTAATCTGGTTTGGTTATCAAAACTTTGAGAAAAATGGAATCTGATGTTTGTTTAAACTTTGTGTCATGAAGGTCGTGTTGGATTATTAATTATTTTTCTGGTTTTTTTAAATCCATTATCTTTATTCATGTATGTTTTTTATATTTGTCAGAAATCAATATTTTTTATTATAATGGAACCTAGTTTTTTTTAACTTTGTGTTGGTTTCATGGTTGCATTTGTGCCATTTGTTCTTGAAATGTAACATCTTGTTTTATTCTAGTTTTTATTTTGTCATCAAGTTTCATATCTGTCTCATGTAATTTAATATTTGTGTCATGAAGTTCGATCTTTATTTTGGTTTTCCAATTTGTTTAATATTTTTATCATGCATTTTGTGTTATATATATATATATATATATAAATTTTCTCATTGCATTGAACTAACACAGTATTGTTATATGCTATATCATACAGGGTTCAAATATCCATGTCAAAGTTCCCAATGCTTATAAACAAGCATATGATTCTGTATTAACTGTTGACAACACTTCTACAATTTCAAACTTCCAAGTCTCTGCCAATGATCTGTTGTTCAAGCCCTCAGATTACGAATTTATGTTGACATTTACTGGTGGTACATCAGTTACCGACAAGAACAAACATGAAATACCTCCAAATCCCCTAAAATTCACTTCTTTTACTGATATTATAAGTGGCAAATAGAAAAGGATGTTCTAATAGGTGTTCCTAACCAAATCCCTTTATCACATTTTAATAGTATTGACTTCATATATTTCTCAATCTATAATCTTTTTCATTATTTTTTCAGATGTAATTGGAATGGTGACAGAAGTTGGTTACACACAACTTCAAAAAGGGAGCAAAAAATAACAGATTAATCTATTTTTAAGGGATTTGTCGTATGTGTATTACTTATGAAACGTGTTGTGTCAGAGTGGATTTTTTTTCAAAATATTATTCATTTTATTATTGTGTCGTGACAACATTCTGAATTGCACTTTGTGGGAAGGATATGCAATGCAATTCCATGATTTCAATCAAAATAGGAAGGAATTCTAAATCACAACAATTATTGTTTTGCAATTTTCTAAAGTCAAGGAGGAAGGTGTGCTTCTTTTGTTTCAGCTTTAACTTCCCATTACTGTTTTATTAAACAATTATAATTCCACTTTTCTTATCATATAGGAAAGTATCTGCTATGTGTTTCCAACACTTTCAACGTTACAATGTTGCATATCAATGATGACTTACCTCAGATTAAATATTTTTTGGAAAGGTTTAATTTTATACCAATTCACCTCTATTCTATATTACAATTGTGTTGTATTCTAAATTATTTAGTTATTTTGTAGCCTCCCAAAAATCACCGGCCCTGAATGTTCAAGTCAAACTGGAGAACTAGCTACATTTTCAAACATATGCCTTAGCAGAAACATCAAATATTTTATAATTTAGTCATTCCAGTAGTAATGTTATTTTGTTATGAAACCACTCAACTCCCTTTCTCTTACGGTAAACTTTGTTAGATATTGTACTTCATACTGAAATTATTATAACTAATTCCCTATCTCCATCCTCTATATTTTTTATCTGAATTAATTTATCATCCAACATTAATACTTATTAGATTTATCTGCATTTTCCACATATAAAATCAAATTATTATAACTAATTCACTATCTCCATCCTCTATATTATTTGTATGAATTAATTGATTATCCAACAATAATACTTATTAAATTTATCTGCATTTTCCACATATAACATCAAATTTCAAAGGTTTCAATCAACTATTAACCAAATTTTAGCAACTGCAACATTTGTTTTCCCATATTCGTTTACATTTTCTCACCTTATCAACAAAGCAATCTATTTGCAACAACACTGCCTTTATATTTTGTGGCTTATATTAAAATCTGAAAAATATCTCCAACACCTTTCTATCCAATCCCTTTCTTGGCAGCCTGTATTTTATATTTGCTTCATATATATATCACCATGTTTCTATACAACATTTGTACTTTCTATCGGGTAAACGGATCATGCCTATTTTCCTACATTATCTAAGCCTTTTACCAAATTTTATGGGTGGTCATACAAGTACAATTTATAGCCTTTTTCCAAACCATCTTTTCCAACTTTATAGCCTTTTACAATATGTCAAACTTCTAATTTTTTCTACCCAACTCCCAATATTTACTAGCCCCACCTTTCCAAATCACCATATTTTCAAAATTTTGAATTTTCCTTTAGTTAATAGCCATCATGAAGGTCTAACTTTTGTAACTTCTACATGTTTATATATTTCATATAACATTTTATATAGATTGATTTCTATAACCTTTTTTTTCTTTCCCAAATATAGTCTACTATGATATTGGAGATCAAACTTAGAGACACAAATTAAAAAGGTAACACTGACCAAACTTAAGGAAATGAAAATGAGCACGAATATTCCTTCGACTATGCATGGTAATGATCTTATGAATGTTTAAATGCATGTAATGATATGTTTATGCTGACAACTCAACACACAAGATACAAAAACAAAGACAAGTATGGTAAAATGATTAATAATAAAATGGGTACTCGGCCCCTTCTCAACTAGATAGAGACTCCCAAAAGGCTTGTCTTCTGCACCATCTTCTTGGGGAATCAATCCTTTCTCGAAAATGAAACTGTTGAGGGAACTCAAAATAACCTTTAGTAGTCAGTCTTCTGAAGGAATATAAACTTATCTTCAACAATACTCTATTAGAGGGGGATACCTAGACTAACACCTCAATGATGACTCGGCTAGAGGAAATCTACTATCCAGGAAAATATTAAGGAGGATACTTAGCTCTCCATTGAAAACATATCCTTTATTGTCAAATTTTTTAAGAGAAATAAAATTTCTCTTAGGATCAGGTACATACCTGACACCAGTCAACAGTTTTATTAACTCATCATGAAGCTTGAATCTGATAGATCATATTACTGCAACTTTGTAGGCTTTATTTTTTTCCCAGTATCACTGATCCACCATTTTGATCAAATAATTCCTCAAAAAAATCTTTGTTTGGAGTCATGTGCCAAGTTCAACCTGAATCCATAATCATTCCTTGCTCGATTCTCCGTAAGAAACCACCAAAACATCAGATGATTCATGATCATCTTGAACAATGATTGTATTATTTATGTCCTTGCCATCTCCATAACTCTTCAACCTGTTAGGACACACTTTTCTGGTATTACCTTCATTCTTACAATGGTAACACCTAATAGCTGGAACATCACCACCATAAGACTTATGCGGACATTTACCCTTCTTCTTCTTAAACTTACCTTCCTTCTTTGAGAATTTTCCTTTTACGGATAATTCTTTACCAAAAAATTATGACATGTGCTCCTTTATTTCATTCAAATCCTTCGAGTACAAGGATGATTGAACCTCTTCAAATGCTATGGACTCTCTTCCATTCAAGAGGGTTTCTTTCAAGTGAGCATGAGATCTTGGTAAAGCACACAACATTAGCAACGCTTAATCTTCATCATTGATGGTAACTTCAATATTCTTCAAATCAAGAATCAACATATTTAACATATCCAGTTATTTAGTGAAGACCTTGTCTTTACTCGTCTTGAATGAATACAGAGCTTGCTTCAGGTAGAGACGATTGACCAACGATTTGGTCAGGTACAAACCTTTGAGTTTTGTCCACACACCCTTCATCGTCTTCTCCTTCGAAACTTACTAGAGAACCTTATCACCAAGGCTTAATACAATGGCGGTGTGGGTTTTCTCTATGATCATCATCTTTTCCTTCTCCTTTAGGGAAAAATCCATATTCTTTGATCCTTTCAACATTTCTAACAAAATGTGTTGATTAAGAAGAGCTTGCATCTTTAAGTGCCGTAGACTATAATCATTCATTCTGGTGAGTTTCACAATCTCACACTTTATTGATGACATCTTCTTCTCCATGCTCACCACACTAGTTTGTTGAAACGAGCATCTTCAAGAACAAACCAAAACTATGAGAAATATTGAGTTTCTTGAATAAACACAAGAAACCATTCAGTTTTACAAAAGAGAGAGCAGAGGGAAGATGAAGATAAAAATCAGGATTGGTTATAACTGTTTTTATTATTCATTTTATCAATTAGGGTTAAAAGATTACAAGTGAATAACAACAATCAATGCTCTCTCAAAAACCTGAGAGAACCAAACTATTTTAGACTAATAAGCTAACTTAAACAATTGGGTTAACAGACTGATCCAATGCGATATGCTAACAACATAGCATATTTTGACAACTGCTTGCTTGAACTAACCTAGACTACAATATGCAAGACTTTGACTTCTGTCTGACCAACCCTTGCTGAGACTAGAGTTTCAATCCAATTACCATAATTTCAAACATATTTAAATTTTTTAGAAGCATTTATGAAGGGAGCATTCAACTTTTTTGCCTCGGTTGCTCATTCGGTCTAGTTTGATATTTAAATAAACTTCATTGATCATTTTAAGAGTGTCTCACATTTCTTTGGTGGATTTACAATTATAGACATAGAATAATTGATTTTCATCTAAGGACATAACTAAAAATATTCAGCCTCTATAACCGCATTAGCCTACCCTAATGGCGCGAATACAAATATTGAGCTCTATAACCGCATATGCCCACCTGAATGGAACGTAACTATTTAGACATACTAATGGGTTAGGTAAGAGGTATCGGCTCAAATCTTATATGGGTCAATGTTCGATCAAAATATCTGAGATATATACCTATTTAAGGCTAACGCTGAGCATCAGATATGAAGACCCCTTTCATCATAGTAGAATCCCAATCACCGTTACGGACCGAGTCAATCACATTTAAAGATATTATTTGCATATTCTAAAAAAGGAGGCTAGCATTTGCATCTCTATAAAAGGAGGGGAATATTAGAGACATAGGTATCCACATTTATCACTTATAATACGTTGTGCAACTCTTAATGACTAGGAATTAATAGAGTTATCAATTAATATACTCAGCATGTATCATTTAAAAGTGTAATAGATTGGGAATAAGTGAGGGAAGTGAGATATTTTGGTTAATTGATTTTCATCTAAGGACATAACTAAAAATATTCGGCCTCTATAACCGCATTAGCCTACCCTAATTGTAACATCCGTATAATTTTAATTTTAATTTAATTGGAATATTGAATTAATAATTAGAATTATTAATGATTTTGTGAAAATAATGGAAAATAATGGCTTATGGCATTTGGGCCATGTGAGAGAATAGTAAAAGAGGGGGGTGTGGTGTAGTAAGGCTTTTACTAATTTTTAATATTATTTTTCATAAAATAATTGGAATTGGAAAGAAAGGGGCAGAACGTGAAAAGAGAGTCTGAAGGTTTTTGGGAACACGAGGAACTGCAAGGGAACTAAAGGGGGAGAATCAATCAAGAAGTCTTAGCTAAGGTAAGGGGGACTCTCCATTTAATCTCTATTATCGTATTATGGATAATGATGTTGATTAGGAGTATTGTTTTGATCAATGGATTCTCTATTCTGAGTTTTACTGTTTGTGTTCATCATTTGGATTGGAAATTATGACTGTTAATCCCTAATAACTGAGTAGAATTAGGTTTTGATGAGTAAAATCGATTGTAGAATCATATACTATTGATGTTAGGTGAATCCTATGCTGTTTAGAATGTGAAATTTCTGGTTTGAGACCCAAATCGCAGGTTGTACAGATGAATTCGCAAGGAAGACGAATGGGTAAGTTGAAGGTTTTGGTAAACTGCTGCCCATCTGCGTATGATACGCGCATGGGGGTTGATACGCGTATGGTACGCTCCCCAAGTGTGCATCAAGTTGCACTTCCTGTTCGTACGCGTATGGTGCCTGGCTGATACGCGTATGCCTGGCTGATACGCGTATGCATGTGTTTTGTATAGAAATCAGGTCCTGTTCATATGCGTATGGTACGCGTATGGTGTGTGGTTTTGTGAACTTCTGGCCCTGTTGGTACGCGTATGGTATGCGTATGGCCAGCGTGAAATGCAGATTTTATCGTTTTGTAATTTTGAAAGTTTGATGACGTATAACTTTTGAACTGACGAATCTGTATGAATTATTGTTGTATGATTTGTTGAATGATGTTAATGTATATATGAACATACTTGTTTATTAATGATGATGATGGTGATGATGATGAATGAGTATAAGATGATGTTACTCATAGTATGATGGTGATGATAGCATGTTGTATATATGTTTGCATGCATTCATAGTCATTTGATGAGGGCTGAATCCTAATGATTAGAGGATTCAGTGAAGGGCAAGGTTCCCATTGTGTGGAATCTGTGCTGGCAGGGCCATATCTGGATGACGATAGATCGGTCGGTGGGTTTTCCCATTGATGATGTTGGTACCACATGCATAGTGTCAGTTTCATACATATGCATGATTTTTTTAACATGATTAATATATGTTATGTGATGACTTAATGTCTGTGGATGTGTGGCGATGATGTGTCTGAATGTGAAACGATTGGGTGAATGATATAACTATGATATATTGTTATTTATGATGCAATAACATTGGTTAACTGTGATGAGACTCACCCTTACTTGTTGTCATTTTTCAGATTGAGGATAGCGGCGTGACTTGGTGAGGATTAGCTCATAAGTCGGTTTAGTTGTTGTGTCGGGTGTCATGCTCTGATAGATGTAACACTGGGAACGCGATTCTTTGAGTTTTAGAATATAACTCTAATTGTTTACTTTATTTGAAGTATAATACATTGATGATGTGATGTTGACTTGACAATTTATTTCCGCTGTGTAAACATGGTAATTTGAATGATGAGTTATGTTTAGATGTTCTTGGTGAATGCATGACATATGACCAAACGAGGTTTATTTTTTTATGAATTGTGACACCTTTCTGCATGTTACTCTGAATTAATTTCGTTAATTGCCGCGGGTTATTAGACAGGTGTTACACTAATGGCGTGAATACAAATATTGAGCTCTATAACCGCATATGCCCACCCGAATGGAACGTAACAGTTTAGACATACTAATGGGTTGGGTAAGAGGTATCGGCTCAATTCTTATATGGGTCAATGTTCGATCAAAATATCTGGGATACCTATTTAAGGCTAATGATGAGCATCAGATATGAAGACCCCTTTTATCATAGTCGAATCCCAATCACCGTTAAGGACCGAGTCAATCACATTTAAAGATATTATTTGCATATTCTAAAAAAGGAGGCTAGCATTTGCATCTCTATAAAAGGAGGGGAATATTAGAGAAATAAGTATCCACATTTATCACTTATCATACTTTGTGCGACTCTTAATGACTATGAATTAATAGAGTTATCAATTAATATACTCAGCATGTACCATTTAAAAGTGTAATAGATTGGGAATAAGTGAGGGAAGTGAGATATTTTGGTTAATTGGAGCATAAGTTTGATAGCATTAAAGGTAAAACTTAAATTTTATTTTTCAATACTCTTTATGTTAAAGTGTAATTGCACATTCAGAATGTTAGTTGTCAATTTGTTTGATGGGACTTGTGTTGGGTTTTAATTAGTTTTTCCCAATATGGGCTTATTATATATTGCATTTTTTTGCTTTGTAATTGGTACAATGTAGAATCAATCATTGTAACCATTTTCCAATTGAGTAAAAATTAGTTACACACTCTCTCTCTCTCTCTCTCTCTCTCTCTCTCTCTCTCTCTCTCTCTCTCTCTCTCTCTCTCTCTCTCTCTCTCTCTCTCTCTCTCTCTCTCTCTCTCTCTCTCTCTTTCTTTCATCTTCATCTTGTTTCCCTGTGCTCCAACAATTGATATATAGAGCTCCTGTTAAAATCCACATGAAGGGAAACATGAATATACTTGAGGTGTGTGATTGTTTTGATTTCAGATTCATTCAACTCACTATGAATTGAATATCAGAATCGTATCAGAATCACATTTCTTGATTTCAAGGGATCCTGAAACACAAGTGTTTGGTGAGATCTGAGTGATTTCTTGCACGATTTTGAAGATGAATGGTGCAAACGGTGATTAAAATATAAAAGTTCTGGTGTTTGATAAAAAGAATTGGAATCGTTTCAGATGCATGTCTTATTTGGCGCTCAAGATGTGTTTGATCTCGTCAATGACAGTTACACCTTGGTTGTTGCGGATGCAACGAATGCACAAAGAAATATGCAATGAGAAACGAGGAAGAAGGATCGGAAAGCGTTGTTCTACATCCATCAGTGTGTAGATGCAAATATGTTTGAAAAGATCTTTGATTCAACGACGGTGAAGGTTGTGTGGGACACACTAGTACGGTGTTATGAAGGTGGCTCATTAGTGAAGAAGGTGAAGCTTCAGTATAGCATGAGAATCTCAACATGAATAACAATGAGTCAGAAGAATTTTGACCATTATGCTTCTGAGTGTTGGACAAATAAAGAAAAGAAGTCAGAAGAAGATAATATAGCCAGAGAGTTTGATGATGAACCTCTGATATTGATGGCTTCTGAGTTTAATAATAGTGAATTGTCAGAATTGTGGTATATGGATATTTGCTACTCAAATCACATAATTGAAAACAAACAATGGCTGATAGACTTTGACTCCAAAAAGAGGACAAAGATTAGATATGTTGATGATAAGTTCCTTATGCTAAAGGAATGAGAAATTCCATAATCAAAGTGAAGAATGGTAAAACTGTTTTGATCAAAGATTTTTAGTATGTTTTTAGAATGAAGAGCAAGCTAATGAGTGTAGGTCGAATAATTGAGAAAGGTTTCTCAATTATTATGAAGGACAATCTATTGAAGTTGTATAATTCTGATCAGAAGCTGATTATGCAATTTGAGCAGGGAAGCAATAGAACATTCAAGGTGAATGTGGAGACAATTGAAATTAATTTTCTTAGTATAGAAGGCTCTTAATGTGGCAGGGAGTTGTGGCATAAAAGATTGGGGCATCTGAACTTAAGAAGCTTGTGGCATCTTAGTTATAAGAAGCTGGTACATGGCATTCCAAAGATTTTGAAGCCTAATAAGTTATATGAGATATGCATTAAAGGTAAGCAACCTAGATTTCCCTTTGCATAAAAATGATTCCAAAAGCAAAGCATGCTTTGGGACTCGTGCACTCTGATGTATATGGGCCATTCCCAGAACCTTCACTTGGAGGAAACAAGTATTTTGTTTCATTTGTGGATGAGTTCACAAGAATGAATGGGTAGAATTCATCAAGTTTAAGCATGAGGTGTTTACCGAGTTTCAGAAGTTTAAGGTGAAGGCAGAAATACAGAGTGGTCAGAAGCTGAATATTCTCAAAACTGATGGTGAATGTGAGTATAACTCTGTAGAGTTTAGACAGTTTTGTGAAGAAAATGGAGTTGAGCATAAAGTGATTGCTCCATATAATCCACAACACATTGTCTTGCTAAAAGAAGAAATTGCACTATGCTTGATAAGATAAGGAGCATGTTGAAGGAGAAAATGCTACATCACTCATTGTGGGGAGAAGTTGTCGTCACTGCAATGTATGTGCTCAACAGGTGTCTAACTAAGAAGTTGAAGGAAGTTGTTCCTTTTGAGAAGTGGACTGGAGATAAGAAAAGTGTGAGTCATCTTTGGGTATTTGGTTTTGTTTGCTATAAACATGTTCCATATGCTAAGAGAAAGAGGTTGGATGATAGAAGTAAAGTAATGTTACTAGTGGGATACCACAATATAGGTGCCTATAAGCTTTATTGTCCAATCACTAAGAAGGTGGAATTCAATAGAGATTTCATAGTGAAAGAGTCAGAAACTTGAGATTGGAACATGTTTAATCCTGCCTCTGTGTTAGAGGTACTTCTGAAGGAAGTTTGGAAGTTGTTTCTGAAGATGAGTCAGAGTCAGAATATGACTCTGAAGCTGAAAATGATTCTGACTCTGAAGGTGACTCTGACGAAGATTCTGGAAGTGATCTAGACTCTAATAATGGTCCATACTCTGGTGGTCAAGATTTTGGAGGTCAAACTTTTGAAGGTCAAACTTATGAAGGGCATGTTTCTAATTGTGGTAATTCTGAAGGAAGTGTTTCTGGAGGAGGTTTAGAAGCTGACATTGTTCTAGGTTCTGTAGAAAATTCAAAACAATTTCAGAGACCACAAAGAGTGAGATAAATATCTAGAAGGTTTGCAAAGTTCGACATGTTACGCGATTCTGAAATAGACTTTGAAGGCAAAGTCATTTTATGTGCAATGTTAGTAGACTCTGAACTTGTGATTGTCGAAGAAGCACTCAAGAAGAAAGTCTGGCTGAATACCATAAAATAAGAACTTGAGGCTATAGAAAGAAACAAGACTTGGTATTTAATTGAGTTTCCAAAGGAGAAGAAAGTCATTAGCGTCAGATGGGTTTTCAAGGTAAAGTTGAAGCCAGATGGATAATTGGTAAACACAAAGCAAGATTAGTAGCTAGAGGTTTTCTTCAGAAACCTGGGCTAGATTACTTTGAGGTGTTTGCACCTGTAGCTAGACATGAAACAATCAAGTTGGTGATTTCTATATATGCTAATAAGAATTGGTCTATGATACATCTAGATGTTAAATTTGCATTTATGAACGATCCTTTACAAGAAGATGTTTACGTGTCACAACCTCCTGGATTTATGAAAAAGATCAGGAAGGGATGGTGTACAAGTTGCATAAAGCTTTGTATGGATTGAAGCAAGCACCCAAAACTTGGAACTTGAAGATTGATTCGTTTTTCAAGAATCAAGGCTTTCAGAAATGTGAGATAAAATATGGTGTTTATGTTCAGCATACTTCTCGAGGAAATGTGATTCGGGTGTGTATTTATGTTGATGACATATTATTGACATGGAGTGGTTCTAATGAGATAGTCAAGTTCAAGAAGGTGCTGATGAATGAATTTGAGATGACTGACCTGGGAAAGTTGGTATACTTTCTAGGGATGAAGATTTTATACTCTAAGAAGGATATTATTCTGCATCAGTTGAAGTATGAACTTGAGCTTCTGAAGAGATTTGAGCTGTCAAATTGTAAGTCTGCAGTCACACCTGTTGAGACGAATCACACAGATTCTGATGTTGTGAGATATGATGTAGATGCTACAGCTTATAAACAGTTGGTAGGCTTGCTGTGATATCTTTGTAATACCATACCTGACATATGCTATGCAGTTGAAATAATTAGTAGGTTTATGAACAAACCAAAGTGGTCACATTACCAAGTTGCTATTAGGATTCTGAGGTATATTAAGGGGACTCTAAAGTATGGATTTTTGTTCCTTCTGGAGATGAATATGAGTCAGAACTGATGTGTTATTCAGACTCTGACTGGTGTGGTGATAGAGTTGATAGAAGAAGTACTTATGGATATTTTTTCTAATATATGGAACTCTCACGTCTTGGTGGACCAAGAACCAACCAGTGGTTGCGTTGTCAACTTGTGAAGCTAAATACATTGCAGGTGCTTTTCTGCGTGTCAAGCTGTTTGGTTGATGAATTTGTTGCAGGATATGAAGATCAATGTGAAGAAGTCTGTGAAGTTGATGACTGACAACAAATCAACTATAAACCCTACTAAAAATCTGGTACTGCATGAGAGAAGCAAGCACATTGACACAAAGTTTCATTTTTTGAAGAATCAAGTACAAAATGAAGTGCTAGAAGTTGTGCACTATAGCACCCAGAAGTAATTGGTAGATGTTCTGACGAAAATTATGAAGACTGAACACTTCATCAATTTGAGAAATGAATTTAGTGTTGTTGATTATAGCTCTGAATGTGAATTAAGGGATGATGTTGAAATGTAATTGCACATTCAGAGTGTTAGTTGTTAATTTGTTTGTTGGGCCTTGTGTTGGGCTTTAATTAGTTTGACTCAATATGAGTTTAGTATATATTATATTTCTAACTTTGTAATTAGTATAGTGTATAATTATTCATTATAACCGTTTTTCAATTAAGTAAAAATTAGTTACAAATTTTCTCTATTTTCTTCCATCTTCATCTTGTTCTTTGTGCTCCCACACTTTTAAAGTTTCTCATTAGTAAATGTGGATCTCTCAACATTCCGAAGTTGCAGTAACTCATTTGTAAACTGGATCTCTCAACTTATCACATCCAAAAAAAAATCACATGAATTTAAATAAATTATTAAAATAAAATATTTAACTAAATTTATTAATGAAACTAGTACTGCTAGCAACAGTACAGTACCCTTGTTCTGCAGCCTATTAAGTTCTCTAGTACTAATAGTACTAGATAATGCATGGTACTCAAGTATGCCAGTGACAAAGGTACATTACAAAACAAAAATATATACCTTTAATAAATGATTTGGAATATTTTTATTCTTAAGTAATCAACACCTTAAATTAAACAATATATTTATTCCTCCTTTTACAATAAAATCTATCACTTAACGTTAAAGTTTTGTAGAGGATGCTCTTTTATCCGTAATGCATGCATGAGTTGGTGAAGACAGATCATAGAAAAGACTCTGGAAAAATAAGCACACGAATACAGTAGTTAATTATGTCCATTTTCGTTCTGCAAATATCTCCTTTAATGTACTGTCTAATACAGTGCTATAACAGTGTATTTGACTTTATCACTATTCTTCAATGAAGTAACTTTAAATGCAACCAAAATATAATGTTTGAGTTTATCTAAAGAAACTATATTCACAACATGTCAAATTAAATTTTAAAATGTATCCAGAAAATGTAGTCATGTTTAGTTTGTAACACCTTTTTTAATATAATTATTTTCATTGAGGAACTCTAAAAAAATTAAATATTATATTTATCGAGGAAAGAGTCCTAAAATGCCCTCCCTTTACAAGAAGAACCTATTTCCACCATGAAATAATCATAATTTGATGTTGAGTCTCTAAGCATTTCAACGAATAAAAAATCATAATGAAGAGAGAGAAAGTATCTGACTCTCTCCCTTCTCTCTAGTTTTTCATAGTCTCTTTTTCTGGTTTTCAATGGAGTGGCAACGTTCGGGAAGGAAGTTATTCAGGGGTTTAACTCCAAAATGGGACTGCTTCCCTTTTGGAGGGAGACAATCGGGTGCTGGCGTTACCCTCTCTTCTTTTTATTTCTCAGCTTTTCCGGATAGGTGCAAGGCAATCGATATGTTCAAGCTTTTTGGTTGTGTGGGGGAGGTGGTGGAGGTGGTGATACCTCCTAGACGGAACAAGTTTGGAAGACGGTTCGGTTTTGCTAGGTTCAAAGAAGTGGTGGATGAGAGAATGGTTGTTGTAAGGCTATACAACATTTTGATAGATGGGAAGAAAATACATGCTAATCAACCTAGATTCCTAAGGAACGGAAGGCAAGAGGGCTTGGTTGTGGATCAGAAGCGGGTGGAGGGTCCTAAGGTGTTTATTCCGGGTGTTAAAGATCAGTGGGTGGTGAAATCAAAAACGTTTGCAGATATCGTTCAGGGTGGTAGTAAGAGGGAAGAGTCTCAATCGAAGGAAGTCCCATTGGTATTTTCCTCTGGCTCAGAGTTAAAGAGTAGATGGAAGAAGGCTTATGTTGGTGAAGTTTTGTTTCCTGGTGAATCTTATAACATTCAGACTCACCTAGAAATTGAAGGTTTCTTTTCGATTAAGGTCTATCCGATGGGAGCTAATTTATGTCTGCTTGAGGAGATGGTGGAAGGTTTCATTAAAGAGCTGTTAGAGGAAGGAAAATGGTGGTGGCAACAGTGGTTCAAAACGATTAAACCTTGGCATGAAAAAGAAGTAGACACGGCAAGGGTAGTGTGGGTTAGAGTTTATGGGGTGCCTTGCCATGCTTGGAGTAATGACTTCTTTGAAACACTAGCTAACAGATTGGGTTTGTTCATTTGCTTGGACGAGAACACTATGACTGGAAGTAACATGGACATTGCTCGGTTCATGATTAGGGTCGATGCTACGTTCAATCTGACTGAGACGTGTCGCGGGGAAAAATCGTATCTTTTTTCGGGATGAGACACCTGATGCCTTCTTTGGGCTCGAGTGCTCATAAAAATGATTTTTCTTTTGTTTCGACCAAACTTTTTATTGTTTCCAAAGTAGGAAAAGGAAAAAAGCTGCAATAACCTTAAAAGTGGGGGAGAGATTCCGGGTAAGAGGGTTGGTTATACGAAGGGAAGGTATTAGCACCCAACGTATCTATAGTACTCTATAGGTTTTTTTTTTGTGTTTGTTTCATTCTATGTTACGGTGGAGGTTCTGTTGTGAAATAGGTGGGACCTAGGGTGTTTGTTTGATTATGCTCGCAAAGATCATCGCGATCCTCTGCATACATATCCCTTAGAGGGAATCAGAGCATCTGTAGCTCGGGGTCTACGGGTGCTAAGGTTTGAGTGGTTTGAGGGAGAAGTTTTGCTCGCCAAGGATACGACCTTGTGCCTACGTATTCTCAAAGGGATGTTGAGAAAGTCAGAGCAATCGTAGTTCCCACTTATGCTAGTGGAAGCAAAGGATAAGAGACAAATGTCATCTAAATGTTCGATGTATCTAATCTATATCATCACATACATCTGTTTGATTTTTGTTTGAAAATCTTTTTATTATAAGCCCTGGGCCATGCCACTTATGGTGCTTAGAATGATAAAGATGTTTTTTAGCCAGCCTTGTGGCAAAAACTTTCAATGAAGTCAGCCTTGTGACAAAAAGTTTTGATTAATCAGCCAGCCTTGTGGCAAAAGTTTCAACGAAGTCAGCCTTGTGACAAAAACTTTGATTAATCAGCCAGTATGGTGGCAAAAGGGTTTGATTGATTAGCCAGCCTTGTGGCAAAAAAGTTTGATTGATTGAATGTTTGTGATGATATAGAAGAGATACTCCTATCATAGAGATGATAAATGTCTAATCTCCTAGGGTATTTGATTTGGATATTGGGGATGCTTATAAGAAGCCCGTGGGTCCTTGTACGAAGCCCAAGAGGAGGCTATCCGAGGGTCCTTGCATTGTAAGCCCAAGAGGAGGCTATGGGAGGGACAATCCAGGGTCCTTGCATTGTAAGCCCAAGAGGAGGCTATGGGAGGGTCACTCGTTTGTACAAAGCCCAAGGGGAGGCATGATATAGTTGGTTTGAGCTCTTAGAGCGATTTCACCGGGAAACCATACTCTATGTCCTAACCTAAACTAGGGAGATTCTTTGCACGAAGCCCAATAGGAGGCTATGGGGAACCTAGTGTTGTACTATGTTGAACAAGCACACATATCACACATATGAACAAACATGAACAAGTATGAACAAACATGAACATGTATGAACAATTATATATATGACAAAGTGTGTGTATATAATGGAGTTTATGAAGGAAATATACCTGTAAGCATTGTATACACGGGGCTCGGGACTCATACTCGGGGAGAGACCCACTTGAGTTTATTCAAAAGCTATGTAAACAAGTATTCACAAAAGGCTTGGGACTTATACCTACATGGAGGCCCATGGTATTTTTGGGAAGATTCAAAGAAAACCTTCATTTTTTGATTTGTTGTTCAAAGTTAAAAATCAAACTGATCGAGATATGTACAAAAAAGGTGTACAATGAAATACCTAATTTCATGTACTGGAATGGGACTTATACCTATGTGGAGGCCCATGTTTTATTTGCAAAACATGGTTGATTGTTTTATTTACAGACGCGTCATTTGAAAAAAAACCGTTTGAAAGTTGTTTTAAAAGAAGTTTTCTGTTTGAAGAAACTAAAACTGTACAAAGGCAAAGGTATGTACAAAAGGGGCTTGGGACTTATACCTACATGGAGGCCCATGTTTTACTTGAAAAGTTTGAAGTTTCTTTGTAGTTTTGTTGTTTTGAAAATGATTTGAAAACTGTTTGAAAAAGTTTTATTTTGAAGAAGTTTTATTGTTTTGAAAAAAACTGTACAAAATGAAAAGAAATGGGACTTACACTCTCTAATATTCGAGAGGTCCCACTTCGTTTTGAAAATCAATTGATCAATCAAAAAAAGATTTAATCAATAGTTCTTTTGAAAAGAAAAATCAAAAAGAAATGGTTATCGTTTTGAAAAGAATCGTGATCGCTTGTTTTAAAACGATTTTGAATTTAAAAGAAATCAAGTTTTAATGCTTAATTGGGACCTAAGTGATTAGGGTTTGATCACAAAAAAATATTTACAAGTGATTATGTTTGAAAAAATCAAATAAAACAATATTTAAAGTATTTGAAAATACCTAAAAACATGTCATTTTAAACCTAATTAAAAATGTATTAAATAAATCTTTTTTGATGATTTTTTTGGTATTCCTAAAATATGTATATTAAACAAAGAGTGTGCAAAAAATGAAGTGAAAATAATGAATTTTGATTGGTTAAATTAATTGATGAAGTTATGAAGAAAAATAAGAAAAATAGTGATAAAAATTGGGTTTTGTCTCCACAAGGACTTGAACCCACGCCCTCATGCTTGTTGTCGCTACCGCGAAAATTAACAGAGTCGCCACTAACATATTTATCCTGAAAAGGAAGGGAATGCCAGCAAACCACAAAATAAAACAACGGTCTCACGACCAGAGAAAAAGGGTAAGGGAGTCGGTTACGCGAGGGGAAGGTATTAGCACCCCTCGCGCCCATCGTACTCGATGGTATCCACGCCTGTGTCTAAAACTATGGGTGTGTAACAAATCTACGCCTAATCTGAACTAAAATGCATGTAAAATGTAGGGAAAAGAAAGGATTGTGCTCGCACGGGCCCTACCCCGCTGCCTACGTATCTGTTTTGCAGAATCAGAGCTACCGTAGCTCGGCTAACTAATTTTTGTTTGTTTTGTGTTTTTTAGGTGAACGAGTTACATTCACACTCCGCTGCTCGACCTTTGGAGACTTATGCTTGGGAATGGAGCGGAAATAACAAGCTCTTAAGAAAAGAAAATCAAAGAGTGTGGTTTGTGTTTTAAAGAATGCATGAGGGAAACCTAAGCTAAAGGGGGGAAAGCTTGCTACCTAATGTTATCATACAAAGGGTACAAGTCTAAGCTAAGCTATCAATCTACGAGGGAAAAGGGAAAGCATACAATAATATCACACAAACGAGCATCCGCTCGTAAAGCAAACAAACCAACGGTACTGACCGAATGGTAGAAAAGCGGTCCCGCCATAGCCAAGGGGAGCAGCTCAACCCAAGTCAACCAAGCATTAGACCTCGCGAAAATGATCGGGCCATAGACAAGAGGGCGGACCCCTCTCAGCAACCAAGCCGTCACGGATCGTAAAGGAAAAACGGTGCGTGCGTACACCGAGCATCAACGTCGAGCGACGCGAGCTATAGGAAAAGCGGGGGTCCGATTGCATGAACCCTTTACCTGACATACTCGATAACAAGATCTTTTGCACGTTTGGAAGCAAGCAACGCGAGGCGTGCGCCTACCAAACAGACTCGATGAGACTAGGCGGGGGTTGATTACGAACCCTTGACCGCATGCCTTCCACGAGGACTTAACGGAGTGCCATATAGGACTTATTACACCGTGACTCCCTGCCGCAAAGCACAAATATAAACACACCAACAAAAACAGAGCCTCTTTCGAGGGCTTGGCCAGATGCATGTCTAGGTCCTACTTCTCATGTTATTGGATGATGCGGTAAAGCAATAAAGTGCGAGAAAAGTAAAATGAAACGGGATCAATACCAAACGGATGATGATCCGTAAACTAAGGCGAAGCAAAACGAAGAAAGAGAATCCCGCGAGCGAGCTAGCAAAGCAAAAGCAAATGGTCAGCACACCGATTAGCCATGAAAGCACACAAAGGTCGACATGCACGTCGAGCATAATCACGATACACCTGCAAGAGGAACAAGCAAACCAAACAAGCAGATATAAAGTAAAAGGATCGTGTCTCCAAGTCGAGAACACGATATAGATGAATGGGATTGTGTCCGCAAGTGAAGCGGAACACTCGGGTAATAATCGTCAATCGGTGACTATCCAAAGGCCTTGCACACTAGCACACAAGTTAGAGATAACAAACACCGCAATCGGAATTGCGTTATTACTGTAAAGCGAAAGGAAATCGACAAGTGAGGTAAACATGAAGTGGACAATGAAACATCAAAGAGAAATCAAACATGAATGATCTACAAACTAATGAAAACAAAGCATCTAGTAAAATAGTACGTCTCATAAGCTTTCCGACGATATAAAGAACGTGCAAATCAGAGTTACGAGTAAAAAGTTATGTAAGATTGAAGTTATAAAAGAAAAACACAAAAATACACACAGGAACCGGTTCCTGCATAGGACAACCCGGTTCCCCATATAAAAAACCAGAGAAGCAACATTTCAGAAAACTGGGAACCGGTTCCCACCTAGGGACAACCCGGTTCCTAGTACAAAAACACAGAGAGTCAAAATTTCAGAAAACTGGGAACCGGTTCCCACCTAGGGACAACCCGGTTCCTAGTATAAAAACACAGAGAATCAAAATTTCAGAAAACTGGGAACCGGTTCCCACCTAGGGACAACCCGGTTCCTAGTGCAAAAACACAGAGAATCAAAATTTCAGAAAACTGGGAACCGGTTCCCACCTAGGGACAACCCGGTTCCTAGTGCAAAAACACAGAGAATCAAAATTTCAGAAAACTGGGAATCGGTTCCCACCTAGGGACAACCCGGTTCCTAGTGCAAAAACACAGGGGGGAAAACAACGCAGGAACCGGTTCCCACCTAGGGACAACCCGGTTCCTGGTACAAAAACACAGAAAACCAGCAATTCTGGATTGAGTGGGAACCGGTTCCCGCCTGGGACAACCCGGTTCCTGGCGTAGCAAAACAGGTTTTTATGCATTTTTAAGGCTCCGGAGCCATTCGCACTCAATCCAAAACCGTTCCAACTTGAAATTAGAGCAAACAAACATTGAAAATTCATGCTATAAGTAAATCCGCGAATCAAGTGAGTCACATATCAATAAACATGCTAAGTGCGACGCGTCAAGCAAGGCAAATATTAAGCAAAAGCACTACACATGCATTTGTACAAACACTTTGAGTGCGACACAAGTAACATACATGAACATCAACAATTAAGCACACAAGATCATCCAATAATCACGGATTCAAACACGAATATCACAATTCATCATCAACGAGCAACAATTATATGCAATCAACATAAAATCCAAACACAATTCACCTGAACACGACAAATTCGAACAAAGTATGAACAAATTCACCGATCAATCATCATCACTTAATCAAGAACAAGAGGTAGATCTAGATCCGAATTCACATAATAATCAACAATTAAGCACTTAGTTCGAGATCCGAAAGCTTACCGAATGAAGATCTAACCGAAGCGCGAACACGAACACGATACGAACGCGAACACGACACGAATGCGACACGAACTCGAACGAAATCTGGAGGGAGAGAGAGTGAGGGCGCGCGAGATGCAAGGAGAAGAGGAAGAGAAATTCGAACTTCCGATCTTGATTCTTCAATCCATGTTCTTGATCTTGAGGAAAATTGATGAATCTTGATGAAAGTTTTATGTGATTTGTGGTTTTGATCTATGAAAATTGAGAGAGAATTGAGAGAAAGTGTTTGTGACAAATTGGTGAATGGAAATTATGAGAGTCCTCCCTTTTGATTTGTGAAGAGCAAAATGTTTATATATTGTCAACGCGAAATGTCCAAATTGCCCTCGGTGCGTCTTATTTTGGCTCGTTTTTAAGGAAACTCGGTTCGGCTCTAAATTTTGGAACTAAACCGATGCCATTGCGAAGATGACCAAATTTGTGACTCGTCGACGCGAGAATCGTCTCAATCCGATAAGCGATGAAGAAAATACGCGCGTTTGAATGGCGAGAAACGCCGATTCATCTGGTCCGACTGTGCAGAATTTTGTGAGTACCGCTCAATGAACTCGATAAAACCCTATCTTCGGCTCAAAATCTGAACGAGCATGTGTGCGAAGAAACGAAGCTAACGAAATTTCCGAGAAAATTCCGCCAGAATGGACTTCATACGATAAAAATCGAAGAAGTTATGAATTTTCAAACTCGGCGCGACATACTCGAAAACACCCTTTTTACCGAAACAACGCGATGATTCTTAAAATTCTGGGAATTTTCCGTGCATAATTGGCCCTCGGTCCGAACATATGAAATCTTGGTAATGATAGTACGGAGCTCCAGTTAAATTTTCAAGTGAATCCGACGAGCGGATTAGGAGATATGAATTTTCCGAGGTCCGAAACCTTACATTCAGCATTGTTTTTCACTACGAAACCTCAAGTAATTTGCAAATCTGGCAACCTTCCTCAAAGAATTGGCTTCCGAGCCGAACACGAAAGTTGTAGATATCGTCGAGACTGTTGGGACAACTCGGGAACTTAGCTCATATCACCTTCCAAATATGACTTGCGAATTTTCTCGTATTTCCACTGTTTAAACCATTTTTCACACCGTTCTTCTTAAACCCATGAAAACTCTTTATTATTTTTCTTCAATTTTTGAATGACTAAATAAACGTCATTATTAACTTATAGCTCAAATAAAGAGGGCAAATTTTGGGGTGCAACAGCTGCCCCTATTCAAACTTCTTGAACCTGACGAGTGAGAAACGAAAGTTTCGAACCGTTGAGGTGGAAGGAGATTGAATACCAGAATGAACTCGAAAATTTGCACTCTTGATCAATAGAAGATTCCGTCTTGCAATAAGAAGGAATGTACCACCCGCAGGCAGGGAGAAAAAACTTCGATTGATCTGGATAATAAATATGCTCCAACTTGTGATAAGAAGGAACGGGCACCCACAGGCAGGGGAAAACACTTCAAATGATCTGGGCATCAAGAGAAGGAACATCTCGACTGATCTGAGTATCAGACGTAGCAGATGTCTCCGAACATGCATCGGGATAGATGTCTTAGGTCGATCTGGGAATCGAAGGAGATACATCAGTTGATCTGATCATCAACGGGTAATAAGTATCTCTGATCTGGGAATCATGATCTGGGAATCTGGGCAGACATCTCTTCTGATGCAATTAAATCATCAGGTACATATTCCAACTAATCTGGGAATTAGCGGCTAGCTCCTTCGTAAGACCACGGGGATCCGGAGGCGGTTCCTTCAACTGAGCTGGAAATCAGGATAGGAACAATATCTCTTCCGAACTGTGTACGCCGGGGAAAGAATGCCTTTAAACTGATTTGGACATGATGCCAGAAAATAAGTAGGACAATCTTCATCTGAATGAAAAAGTCAATCAGGCAAACATCTCCATCTGATCTGATGATATCAGTGGCTTGCTCCTTAGTAAGATCACGGGAGATCCGGAGGCGGTTCCTTCAACTAATCTGAATCTGAATATTAGGATAGGAACAGATGTTTCTTCCGAACTGTGTACGCCGGGTAAAGAAAACGTCCTCAACTGATAGTAAGGTATCAGGACTGGGCAAACGAGTTTCTTCTTCTGAACGAACTAAATCGTCAGGGAGTAGATATTTCCAACTGATCTGATGTATCAGAGGGCTTGCTCCTTCGGAAGATCTTGGGAGATCCGGAGGCGGTTCCTTCAAAACTGAACTGAATATCAGGATAGGAACAAATATCTTCCACCGATCTGGGGGCATCGGGAATAGGAATGTCTTTGAACTGATCTGAGCTGTGCCAGAAAATAAGTAGAACAATCCTCTTCTGATTCAAAACATCAGGATAAGCGCCTGTAATGGCTAGGCGAATATTGCTCTCTAGGGAGCATCTGAATCTGGATAACTTTCCTGCAGAAAGAGACAGATATGATATGATTAATGCATGATGCATGTATGAATGTGTATGGAATAACGTTCCCGAGAAGGAAGACACTATACGCTTCTGAGAATGCAATGCAAATGATGCATGATTCGAACGTTGCTTAGGGAGGCAACGGATGAGCACTGAATTGCTGAAGAAGTCCTGGAGAGAGAGTACGGAACTCTGCGGGGAGGACAAAATGAGTGACCAGGGTCACAAACTGCGAGCTGGCAAAGATGGATCAGAAATCTGCTGGAGATGATCAAATTTGGATGCGATCTCTGTTTGAGGAATAACTCCTGTTTGGGGATAAGAACATCCCACTTGAATGCTTGGGGAATACCCTGGAAACTTCACTGGAGAAGCAAAATCTCGACATACTGGGGATGTGGAGATAAGGGCAAGTCATGAAGACAACTCTGATGGGGATTGACCAACTTGCTTGTATAGGACGCATTCCGCTGGAGAAGTCCTATATGAGAATAGATCCTGCTGAGGATACATGTGAATCTTTGCTGAGGAAAGAAAACTCGGTGGGGAAGATGAATATTTCTGCAAGGCGAGCTACTGGGGATATGAGAGATCCGCTGGGGATAAGGAACTCAGCATAAGAACCTTTGGTTTATGCGACTCCACTGGGGAATAAGATGACTCTCTTGGGGAAAACAGATCAATCTGTTGGGGAGAGAAACACTCTACTGGGGAGGATGAGGAACTCGGGCAAGGAACCACATTAAGAGCTTGTCGGGAAATCAGATACCATCCAATCATGACTCAACTGGGGGAGAAGACATTCCGCCGGGGAATAAGGCTTCTGGAACATAGAGAATGCATCAAGATGTGCTTTAATGAGGATATGAGAATCTTGGAACAAAGAACGTCTCGTCCAGATATACTCAGCTGGGGAGTGAGAATCTCTCGTTAGGATGCACCCGGCTGGGGAGTGAGAATCTCTCATAGCTATGTCTGTCAATATGCTGCTGCGAAGCGCTTGCAAGGACGTACCTGCGAGACAAACAAATGAAGATGCCCCAGGATATAGCATGGCATCTTGGCCTGCCATCCCGGTTATACAAGACTTTGAAGTAATTTCAAAGATTTTATCATTTCTAATCATGTATTGTAAAAGCAATGCAGTTTTCATATGCAAAGTTTAACACAAACTCAGGACGTTTTATGCAAACAAAACAGTAAGAAAACAATTGTTTAAGATAAAAGAGATCTTTATTAATTGCGAACAGAATGCTCGTAAAAGAGCGAACACATTTCAGAAGTAGTTCCTAGTAAGAGGTAACCACACATTTATTGAGTACAAGAGAAATGGCAATGTGAAACGGATATCCATTGGTTTCGATCCCGCTATCACTTTTATAACCTTGACGTTCTCATCTCCTTGCTTTGGAAGACCGTACTCATTAGGATTGATCACTGCCCGATCTGATAATGTCACCAAACTTGTGGACCCAACGAGGTTGGTGAGAGCCTTTAGGGATTTGAGCTGCTAGGTGCAAACTCAAGAACACAGAGTCTTGCTTATCCCTCGGTCGGGAGCCCTAAACAAAGTGATTGGAATTTGTGAATGCTTTAGGGATTTGAGCTGCCAGGTGCAAACTCAAGAACACAGAGTCTTGCTTATCCCTCGGTCGGGAGCCCTAAACAAAGTGATTGGAATTTGTGAATGCTTTAGGGATTTGAGCTGCCAGGTGCAAACTCAAGAACACGGAGTCTTGCTTATCCCTCGGTCGGGAGCCCTAAGCATGTATGGAGAGTGATTGCCAAGGTGGCATGCAAGATGTAGTCATTCGCTTTTGTCCCTTTTTTGCCTAAGCCGCCCTTTCGGGTTTTCAACTTAGCGGGTACATTCGTTTCTCTTTCATTCTTTTGCCTGATTCATTTTCTTTTCTTTTCTTTTTTTTTTCTTCTTTTCTTTTTTCTTTTTTTCTTCTTTTCTTTTTTCTTTTTTCTTTTTTTTATCAGGTCTATGCGAAGTATTTTTTGACTACATCCGCGTTCACAGGGTGCGGAAAGTTCTTGCCATCCATCGTTGCAAGCATCATGGCACCGCCAGAGAACACTTTCTGAACAACAAAGGGGCCTTCATACGTCGGAGTCCACTTGCCTCGAGGATCTCCTTGAGGAAGAATGATTCTTTTGAGCACCAGATCACCTGGTTTGTAGCTTTGGGGTCGCACCCGCTTGTCAAAAGCTTTTCTCATCTTCTTTTGGTACACCTGACCATGACCAATAGCTGCCAAACGCTTCTCATCAATGAGGTTCAACTGATCCATCTGATTCTGTACCCATTCTGACTCGTCAAGTTCGACGTCTTTCATAATCCTCAAGGAAGGAGTCTCAACTTCAACTGGCAGCACCGCTTCCATACCATAAACAAGCGAGAAAGGAGTTGCCCCAGTCGATGTACGCACAGAGGTGCGATAGCCATGCAAAGCAAAAGGTAACATCTCGTGCCAATCTCGATAGGTCACTACCATCTTCTGCACAATCTTCTTAATGTTCTTGTTGGCCGCTTCAACAGCGCCATTCATCTTTGGACGATACGGAGAAGAATTGTGATGCTTGATCTTGAAGGACTCACAAAGCTCCTTCATCAACTTGTTATTAAGATTCGATCCATTATCCGTAATGATCTTTTCAGGAATCCCATAACGACAGATTATGTTGTGCTTGATAAAACGAGTAATCACTTGTTTGGTGACATTCGCATAAGATGCGGCTTCGACCCACTTGGTGAAGTAATCGATGGCAACCAAAATGAAACGATGTCCATTAGAAGCAGTAGGCTTAATCTCTCCAATCATATCAATGCCCCACATTGCAAAAGGCCACGGAGAAGTCAAGACATTCAAAGGCACAGGCGGCACGTGCACTTTGTCAGCATAGATCTGGCACTTGTGACAAATTCTGACATGGTTATGACAATCAGTTTCCATAGTGGACCAATAGTAACCAGCCATCAAGATCTTCTTAGCCATCGTATGCCCACTAGAATGGGTACCAAACTCGCCTTCGTGCATTTCCTCTATGATTTTTGAAGCTTCTTCCTTCACAACACATCGGAGCAACACACCGTCATGATGCCTCTTGTACAATACACCACCATTGAGGTAGAACTTAGCTGCAAATCTTCTCAGAAACTTCTTATCAGTCACCGACGCTTCGGGAGGATACTCTTGAGTTTCGAGGAACTTTTTGATATCATGATACCAGGGATTACCATCCAATTCAACATCAGCTTCAAAACAAAACGCCGGCTCATCCAACCTGTTGATGGTGATGTTAGGCGCCTCATTGGCCCATTTCACTTTGAACATGGAAGCCAAAGTAGCGAGAGCATCGGCAAGATTGTTCTCTTCTCTAGAAATATGCTCGAATGTGATCTCATCAAAGTACGGAATGAGTCTCATCACATGCTCCCTGTATGGAATCAGATTCTGATGGCGAGTTTCCCAATCTACATTAATCTGGCTAATGACAAGATTGGAATCCCCATAAACTTTTAAGTATTTGATTCGCAAATCGATCGCAGCTTCGATACCATAAATGCAGGCTTCATACTCAGCCATATTATTAGTGCAATCAAAACAGATTCTGGCTGTAAACGGAATATGAAAACCTGAAGGAGAAGTAATTACAGCTCCAACACCATTCCCGAGTGCATTAGAGGCACCATCGAACACGAGCGTCCATCGCGATCCTGGTTCGGGTCCTTCCTCTGGTCCGGGAATGTTACAATCTCTGATGTACAACACATCCTCATCGGGGAATTCAAACTTCATCGGTTCATAATCTTCGACAGGCTGGTGCGCAAGATAATCCGCCAACACACTACCTTTGATGGCTTTCTGGGTAGTATATTGGATATCATATTCAGTCAAAATCATTTGCCACCTAGCTACTCTTCCGGAAAGAGCGGGCTTCTCAAAAACATACTTGATAGGATCCATCTTGGAAATCAACAAGGTGGTGTGAACCAACATATACTGCCTCAGCCGGCGAGCAGCCCACACCAAAGCACAACAAGTTTTCTCGAGCAGTGAGTATCGGGATTCACAGTCGGTAAACTTTTTGCTAAGGTAGTATATTGCATGCTCTTTTCGGCCAGACTCGTCATGTTGACCCAGCACACAACCCATTGAGTTTTCAAGCACTGTGAGGTACATAATCAAAGGCCTTCCTGGAACTGGAGGCATTAGTATCGGAGGTTCCTGCAGATACTCTTTCACATTTTCAAATGCTTTTTGACAATCATTATTCCACCTGGCCGTCTGATCTTTTCTTAGCAATTTGAATATTGGTTCACAAGTGGCTGTAAGATGAGAGATGAATCTAGCAATGTAGTTCAACCTCCCTAAGAAACCACGAACCTCTTTTTCTATTCTCGGCACCGGCATCTCTTGTATAGCTTTTATTTTTGCAGGATCGACCTCAATACCTTTCCCACTAACAACAAAGCCCAACAACTTTCCGGATCGCACTCCGAAAGTGCATTTGTTTGGATTCAACCTCAGTCTGAATTCCCGAAGCCTTTCAAACAACTTCTGCAAGTGAACCAAGTGCTCTTCTTCAGTGTGAGACTTTGCAATCATGTCGTCAACATACACTTCAATCTCTTTGTGAATCATGTCATGAAAAAGAGTCACCATGGCACGTTGATACGTTGCCCCTGCGTTTTTCAACCCAAAAGGCATGACTTTATAGCAGAAAGTTCCCCATGGTGTGATAAATGTTGTTTTCTCCATGTCTTCTGGTGCCATCTTGATCTGATTGTACCCAGAGAAGCCATCCATGAAGGAAAACACTTTAAAAGGAGCAGTATTATCGACCAGCACATCAATGTGTGGAAGAGGAAAATCATCTTTCGGACTCGCCCTATTCAGATCTCTGTAATCAACACACATCCTGACCTTTCCGTCCTTCTTAGGTACAGGAACAATATTCGCAACCCACGGCGGGTAATTCACAACTTGTAGAAAGCCAGCATCAAACTGTTTCTCAACCTCTTTCTTAATCTTCTCAGACATATCTGGGCGAGTCCTTCGAAGCTTCTGCTTGACAGGAGGACTATCTTCCTTGAGAGGTAGACGATGTACCACAATATTTGTATCAAGACCTGGCATATCCTCATAGGACCAAGCAAAGATATCCGCATACTCTTTCAACATATCAATAAGCTTCTGCTTCACACTGTTCTCAAGCGCAGCCCCTATTTTGACTTCTCGGACCTGCTCTTTAGTACCAACATTTACCATCTCGATTACCTCTTGATGCGGCTGAATTGCTTTCTTTTCCTGTTTCAACAATCTGGCCAACTCATCGGGGAGATCACAATCTTCATAAGCTTCCTCCTCGGCTTGGTAGATCGGATTGTCAAAATCATAATAAGCAATAGCGGAACTGTTACCAATGGAATCCGTGGTAGTGGAACATCTGCATGATTGATGTTTTTATTTTAGTTTTATTTTTATTAAGCTATGTGCAAGTGTGTGCAAAAAACATTGCCATTTAAAGGAAAAAGTTAAAAAGAAAGACAAAGAGCAAAACATTTGAATGCAAAAACGTCCTTTTATTTCATGATTAACTTTGAAAAAATGCGAACTGCATGGCCCTACAAATGATTCGCTACGCCTTGGGCAGAGCGTAGGAATTATGTCATGATAAGAAAAGTAAAAACAAGGAATTTACTCCTGAGCTTGTGTAACTTGGATGACATCTTCGATTGTCCAGTTGCAAGGCGTCTCTCCAGGAATACTTGGACGAATCCAGCTATCAAAATCACAATCACTATCCACTTCTTCACCATTGACAATGGCATGAACCTGACCGTCTTGAATGACACCACCACTCACAAACTTGATCGGGCTAAGGACACCAGACTTGGGCGATGCATTCTGCTTTCCAGGATTGAAACCGAGACCATTCTTGTCAACTTTGGGACGCACGTCAATTACTTGCCCCCAGCCTTCCACTCTTCCAGTCTCAACGACAACCTGAGCATCTTTCAAAGAGGACATAACCGTTTCTGGCTTTGTTATCTCACAAGGAGGAGTTCTCACAGCATTCACAGCCTCAAACGCTTGGAAAGGCATCTCATGTATTTCACCCTCGATCTCTACATATCGGAAAGAGGACAAGTGACTCACGATATAATCTTCTTCACCACAAACTGTCACCACTTTACCGTCAACCGGATACTTCAACTTCTGATGAAGAGTGGATGTCACAGCACCAGCCTTGTGAATCCACGGTCGTCCCAACAGACAACAGTAAGCAGGTTGAATATCCATCACATAAAAGGTTGTAGTAAAGATCTGAGGACCAATCTGGATTGGTAGATCTACCTCTCCGAACACAGACCTCCTTGAACCATCAAAGGCGCGCACTACCAACTCACTAGGCCTTAACTCCACACCGGCATAGTCAATTCTCATTAGAGCTGATTTGGGAAGCACGTTCAAAGAAGACCTAGTATCAACCAAAACACGGGACAAAGTCGTCCCCTTACACTCAATCGAAATATGCAAAGCCTTGTTATGGTTTCTCCCTTCCGGAGGAAGATCACGATCCGTAAATCCCAAACCATTCCCAGCGGAGATATTATTGGCTACCGCCTCTAACTGATTCACAGATATTTCATGCGGGACGTAAGCACCATTCAGGATTCTCAAGAGAGCATCTCTATGACCTTCTGAACACATCAGTAGTTGCAAAATGGAAATCTTTGACTGGGTCTGACCCAACTGCTCAACAACCTTGTAATCAGACTTCCTGATGATTCTCAACAATTCCTCCACATCCTTGGAAGACACGGCACTATCAGGTGCCCCACTCTGAATCGGAGAATTCTGGACACCGGTCACTACTTGTTTTCCTTTGGCCTTAGCCAAGGCATCTGCATTGTTTTGAACAAACTGAGGGGAGAACACCCTACCACTGCGAGTGATCCTACCAGTACCGGCGAAATTATCAGTGTTTGCAACTGAGGCCTCAACAAGCTTCTCTTTAGATGGCTCGCCTTCCTCCTTCGTGCCATAGTAATATACGTCTGAACCATAATGCCAAGGGATGGCCTTCTCACTCTCATATGGAATAGGCCCTGGCACAGTAATCATCAACGCCGCTGGTTGTTCCTCATACGGGATACTGACAGGTATCTGAATAGGCACTTGGATACATATTGGAACAACTGGATCATAAGGAATTGAGATCACAGACACTTCACCATCCTTACTCTTCGCACCTCTTAACCTTCGATAGAACTGAAGAGGACCCTCATCAATCAGCTTTTGTACCATACCTTTCAAATCAGCACAACCTTCAGGTTGATTGCAATTCTCACAATCAACACCACAGCCCGGGAAGATACCGCTATTAATCAGATGTTGCTTCACAGATACAAGAGGAAAAGTCAAACAGCTCACTTCAGATACAACCCTTATCTCTTCACTCTCAATGGCATTCACACCCGAACCTCCGTGAGTAGGCATCGGATTATTGACAATATTGGGTGTAGGAGTGAATTGAATAATCTTTTGATCCAACAAGTCATGGACTTTGTTCTTCAACGCAATGCACCTCTCTGTATCATGCCCAGCGGCACCTAAATGGAAAGCACATCGTGCATTCGCATTGTAATTCGGAGATTGTGTGTCCGGAGCATTCGGAGCATCTCTCAAAGTAATCTTCTCAATCTTGAGCAAATGTTGCAACACCTGAGCATAAGTCATAGGAATCAGATCAATCTTTCTGTGAGGCCTAGTCCTGGGAGGATAGCGATCATTACTGGAACGCTGTCCCTGCTGTTGTTGTTGTTGTGGTACTGGGATCATGACAGCATTAACCTGTGAATTGCTTCTCCCTGAACCCCTTCTTCCATATATAGCATCCGCATTTCCTTCTTTCCTTCTGGCATAACCTTCAGCTTGTTTCTTACCACCCGCAGAATTAGAAGAAGCTCCCAACTGAATTTTCCCCATCTTTAGACCCATCTCAACACGTTCGCCATATCTCACCATTTCAGAAAAGTTAGCTGAAGCACTGCAAGCCAAATAATAGTGTCCAGACAAAGTACTGGTGAACATGTCAATCATCTCACGTTCAGTCATCGGTGGCTGAACTCTTGCGGCTAACTCACGCCATTTCTGAGCGTACTCTTTGAAAGATTCTTTAGACCCTTGAACCAAACTCTGCAACTGGGTCCTGTTGGGTGCCATATCAACATTGTACTGATAGTGCTTAATGAAAGCCTCCACAAGATCTCTCCAAGAATGGATATGGGTGCGTTCAAGTTGAACATACCACTCCAAGGAAGCTCCAGCCAAGCTATCCTGGAAGAAATGCATTAGAAAACCCTCATCCTCAGAATAAACGGACATCTTGCGATAGTATGCTTTGACATGAGTCATGGGACAAGTCGCCCCATTGTATTTGTCAAAAGATGGAACTTTGAATTTTGGCGGGATCCTCACACCGGGAACCAACCCCAAGTCATTGATATCCATGCCCAACACCCCTTTGCCTTCAACAGCCCTGAGACGTTCTTCAATCAGACGATACCTCTCAACTTCATCATGTGCACCATCAGCACTATGCCTCGATACCTGGTCAAAGTTCTCAACATTGAAATCCAAATTACCACGGTTCTGATGATCTCTCCTTACCAAAAACGAGACGGAGGTGGAGGTGGAAACCCGTGATGCTGATTGAAAGGATTATAGTGCCCTCCCACGTGATCAAACTCATTCGGATCATGGTGATCGTCAACTCTACCAGACACATCGTCAAACAGCCCTGGATGCCCTCCATTCTCAGCCCTTCTGGAGTTCTCGACAAGAACTCGCAAGTCATCCTGCCCCTTGGTCACATTAGTCAATGCTTCCATAAACTGCGCCATCTGCGCATTCATCTGCTCTGTCAGTTGAGCTCTCATCTCTGCCATTTGTTCCTGAATCTGTTCCATCTGCCTTCTCTGATTGCTCCTAGTCGGATACAGGTGATTAGCCGTCTTAGCACTCCTTCTGATAACAAAACAGTGAGACATAAGATATAAGACCTGCAAAACCTGCAAATACATGACATGTATGATATATGAATGATATGCATGAAATGTTTGTCAATTTTCAGGTATCCAAGAGTTCATCCCGCTTTCAGATAGGACATAGAAACCCTGATACCGAATATATTTGAACAATAATCCACGCACGAGAATAATTCAGCAAACTGAGCATATTTCATTCAAACATAACCGAGAATTTGAGTTCATACAAACAAAACACATAACCGTGTCACAATGTGCTTATAAAGCATACAAAAGAAATCCAGAACATCAAAATGCGACCCCATCCAACAATCCTGGACATGGGCGACAAACATCAAGAATACACATCAAATCAAACCCCTAGACCAAACAAATCCAAACCACAGCAGCACTAGGATCGTCTGATAACAGAATGAGCTCCTCCATCTCCTCTCCGCTGGGACCGGAGGCTTGCGAGCTCTTCTTCAAGTCGAGCTGACTTGGCTTTCTCTCCCATCAACTGTTGTTCTGAATCCTGCATCCTTCTCTTGCTATTGTTTTCGGGCCTTCGCAACTTCGCACATTCCTGCTTTTTTCGGTACAAGCTTTCTTCCATCAAGTCATGAGATCGCCTTTGGGCACGTGTCATGCTTGAACCTTCACCTTGCGCATGCTTGAGCTTACGAGCCAATTCCGCCTTTTCGCGATCTTGAAAATACCTCTCCAAGCCAACCTCATTGTCCTTTGCTCTTAGTTTGATGTTGTCCGCTTCAATTTGAATATAGAGTTCAGCCGCAACGGTATCAGATAAAACCACGGGAGGTTGCTCATACAATGGACATGACCTCGCAAATGGCAACAACAGATTTGCCACTCTTGCTTCAACCCACTTTCGGTAAGGACCCATAGCAATAGGAACTTTCTTGCTCAAAGTATTCTGATCTCTCTTGTGAACTTTGGTCCAAGCATACGCTATCTTTTCTAGCTCCAGAGGATCTTTACCATCAGCAAAGTACACTGATTCAAACGCTTCTACATCATTCTGAGCCCTTTCCATTGCATATCCCAATTGACGATAGGCGAGTGTGGGATTGTAACTAATGCAACCTCTGGTTCCCATGAGAGGAACGTTGGGATATTGACCGCAACTAGTGATGATGTTCCAAATTTTCCCCACACAATAGTTCCACCTGATGTCATAAGATGTGAGGTTAACAATCCTATCTGACCACTTAAGAGAACTCTTCTTGAGCACAAAAGGTCCTCTCACCGGCAAATGCAACATGAACCACTGATACAGCAATGGAAGACCAGAACCAACGACATATCCTCCCTTCTTACTTCTCGAATGGATCGAAAAATAAGCGTCTGCAAGCAACGTTGGCACGGGGTTTTTGTTCATAAAGACACAAATCGCCGCCAAACTCACAAAATTCTCTCTTGAAGGGAACAAGACAATACCATAAATCATGATAGCAAGCAAACGACTAAAATCAACCCACTGCTCCTTCTTAGCCGTATCCTCAGCCTTACTAATCAAAAAGCTAAGATAGAAACCAGAAACACCTCCCGATGACTTCCAATTTCTTTCCACCTCTTTTATACCCATGTGAAGAGCTTCAGCTATTTTTTCAAATCTCACAACCTCGGGAACTCGAATGAAAGGTACATCATCAGTGATTCGGATATTGAGTATGTAAGAAAACTCCTCGAGTGTTGGCACCAATTGGTAGTCCTGAAATGTAAAACACCTCAACTGTGGATCATAGAACTGAAACAGGGTGATCAAAGCCATTGGATCGAAAGATGTTCTGAGGATGGAGAGCAAATTGCCATAATCATGATTGAAGTCACGGAGAACCTCCCCTTCCAACCGAGAACTCAAACCAATCAACCCCGAAACATCGATATCCGGAATCTTATAAGCTCTGGTGTGCCTTGTACGTTCTTTGACGGTATCAATGGGGATGTCCATCTTCAACTTGGGTGAACTCCTGAATATCCCTGAAAATATGACATGCAAATGCTTATTATTATATACATTTTTTTTTTGCGTTTCTTTTAGAAATAAATATGCTATGATGCAAAGTGGTGGGGCTTGTTGCCGCCCACCAGGCAATCTGGACTGCCGGTAACACACGTAATACAGAGCCAAAGGTTCGGCCCCCAAATGGTATACCACACGGAACACGGAATGTCAACCCACAGAACCAAAGCCCGTAGTCAACAACACACTGGAATAGAACCCAAACTACCACTCGAACAAGAACCATAGTACCCCACGAACAGGAACCAATAGTACACTCGAACAAGAACAGCAGTAACCCACGAACAAGAACAACGGTAACCCACGAACAAGAACCGCGGTAACCTACGAACAAGAACAGTGGTAACCCACGAACAAGATCCGAAGTCACCATCAATGTACCTGTTAAGCAATGATTGATTCCCGCCCCACTCACGGGTAAATCTAGGCCAAGGTAGGTCAAAAAGCCAACAGAGGATCGAATGTAGGCGCTATCATACGATATTGCCTCATTCCACCAAGCTCTGCCCGTGGATACGTGATCAGATCAATCAGGCATACGCCTTCTGTCCGTCACGGCCACTCTATTCCTAGTTCCTATGGTATCACTCATAGCCTGGGTAATGGGCCTTTTACCTCTTGAAACACCCACCCACAGATAGAAATCCAGACAGTCCAGAATATGATGCAGAAAAGTAAAAGCGCACATATAATGCAATGCAAACAGATAAATATGCAAAGCAGTAAAAACACCCAAAGATAAACACACAAGCGCTAGGATCGACTCGCTAGGTCCGGACCAGCAACAGGTCGAGACGTCCCCAGCAGAGTCGCCAGCTGTCGCTACCGCGAAAATTAACAGAGTCGCCACTAACATATTTATCCTGAAAAGGAAGGGAATGCCAGCAAACCACAAAATAAAACAACGGTCTCATGACCAGAGAAAAAGGGTAAGGGAGTCGGTTACGCGAGGGGAAGGTATTAGCACCCCTCGCGCCCATCGTACTCGATGGTATCCACGCTTGTGTCTAAAACTATGGGTGTGTAACAAATCTACGCCTAATCTGAACTAAAATGCATGTAAAATGTAGGGAAAAGAAAGGATTGTGCTCGCACGGGTCCTACCCCGCTGCCTACGTATCTGTTTTGCAGAATCAGAGCTACCGTAGCTCGGCTAACTAATTTTTGTTTGTTTTGTGTTTTTTAGGTGAACGAGTTACATTCACACTCCGCTGCTCGACCTTTGGAGACTTATGCTTGGGAATGGAGCGGAAATAACAAGCTCTTAAGAAAAGAAAATCAAAGAGTGTGGTTTGTGTTTTAAAGAATGCATGAGGGAAACCTAAGCTAAAGGGGGGAAAGCTTGCTACCTAATGTTATCATACAAAGGGTACAAGTCTAAGCTAAGCTATCAACCTACGAGGGAAAAGGGAAAGCATACAATAATATCACACAAACGAGCATCCGCTCGTAAAGCAAACAAACCAACGGTACTGACCGAATGGTAGAAAAGCGGTCTCGCCATAGCCAAGGGGAGCAGCTCAACCCAAGTCAACCAAGCATTAGACCTCGCGAAAATGATCGGGCCATAGACAAGAGGGCGGACCCCTCTCAGCAACCAAGCCGTCACGGATCGTAAAGGAAAAACGGTGCGTGCGTACACCGAGCATCAACGTCGAGCGACGCGAGCTATAGGAAAAGCGGGGGTCCGATTGCATGAACCCTTTACCTGACATACTCGATAACAAGATCTTTTGCACGTTTGGAAGCAAGCAACGCAAGGCGTGCGCCTACCAAACAGACTCGATGAGACTAGGCGGGGGTTGATTACGAACCCTTGACCGCATGCCTTCCATGAGGACTTAACGGAGTGCCATATAGGACTTATTACACCGTGACTCCCTGCCGCAAAGCACAAATATAAACACACCAACAAAAACAGAGCCTCTTTCGAGGGCTTGGCCAGATGCATGTCTAGGTCCTTCTTCTCATGTTATTGGATGATGCGGTAAATTGATAAAGTGCGAGAAAAGTAAAATGAAACGGGATCAATACCAAACGGATGATGATCCGTAAACTAAGGCGAAGCAAAACGAAGAAAGAGAATCCCGCGAGCGAGCTAGCAAAGCAAAAGCAAATGGTCAGCACACCGATTAGCCATGAAAGCACACAAAGGTCGACATGCACGTCGAGCATAATCACGATACACCTGCAAGAGGAACAAGCAAACCAAACAAGCAGATATAAAGTAAAAGGATCGTGTCTCCAAGTCGAGAACACGATATAGATGAATGGGATTGTGTCCGCAAGTGAAGCGGAACACTCGGGTAATAATCGTCAATCGGTGACTATCCAAAGGCCTTGCACACTAGCACACAAGTTAGAGATAACAAACACCGCAATCGGAATTGCGTTATTACTATAAAGCGAAAGGAAATCGACAAGTGAGGTAAACATGAAGTGGACAATGAAACATCAAAGAGAAATCAAACATGAATGATCTACAAACTAATGAAAACAAAGCATCTAGTAAAATAGTACGTCTCATAAGCTTTCCGACGATATAAAGAACGTGCAAATCAGAGTTACGAGTAAAAAGTTATGTAAGATTGAAGTTATAAAAGAAAAACACAAAAATACACACAGGAACCGGTTCCTGCATAGGACAACCCGGTTCCCCATATAAAAAACCAGAGAAGCAACATTTCAGAAAACTGGGAACCGGTTCCCACCTAGGGACAACCCAGTTCCTAGTACAAAAACACAGAGAGTCAAAATTTCAGAAAACTGGGAACCGGTTCCCACCTAGGGACAACCCGGTTCCTAGTATAAAAACACAGAGAATCAAAATTTCAGAAAACTGGGAACCGGTTCCCACCTAGGGACAACCCGGTTCCTAGTGCAAAAACACAGAGAATCAAAATTTCAGAAAACTGGGAACCGGTTTCCACCTAGGGACAACCCGGTTCCTAGTGCAAAAACACAGGGGGGAAAACAACGCAGGAACCGGTTCCCACCTAGGGACAACCCGGTTCCTGGTACAAAAACACAGAAAACCAGCAATTCTGGATTGAGTGGGAACCGGTTCCCGCCTGGGACAACCCGGTTCCTGGCGTAGCAAAACAGGTTTTTATGCATTTTTAAGGCTCCGGAGCCATTCGCACTCAATCCAAAACTGTTCCAACTTGAAATTAGAGCAAACAAACATTGAAAATTCATGCTATAAGTAAATCCGCGAATCAAGTGAGTCACATATCAATAAACATGCTAAGTGCGACGCGTCAAGCAAGGCAAATATTATGCAAAAGCACTACACATGCATTTGTACAAACACTTTGAGTGCGACACAAGTAACATACATGAACATCAACAATTAAGCACACAAGATCATCCAATAATCACGGATTCAAACACGAATATCACAATTCATCATCAACGAGCAACAATTATATGCAATCAACATAAAATCCAAACACAATTCACCTGAACACGACAAATTCGAACAAAGTATGAACAAATTCACCGATCAATCATCATCACTTAATCAAGAACAAGAGGTAGATCTAGATCCGAATTCACATAATAATCAACAATTAAGCACTTAGTTCGAGATCCGAAAGCTTACCGAATGAAGATCTAACCGAAGCGCGAACACGAACACGATACAAACGCGAACACGACACGAATGCGACACGAACTCGAACGAAATCCGGAGGGAGAGAGAGTGAGGGCGCGCGAGATGCAAGGAGAAGAGGAAGAGAAATTCGAACTTCCGATCTTGATTCTACAATCCATGTTCTTGATCTTGAGGAAAATTGATGAATCTTGATGAAAGTTTTATGTGATTTGTGGTTTTGATCTATGAAAATTGAGAGAGAATTGAGAGAAAGTGTTTGTGACAAATTGGTGAATGGAAATTATGAGAGTCCTCCCTTTTGATTTGTGAAGAGAAAAATGTTTATATATTGTCAACGCGAAATGTCCAAATTGCCCTCGGTGCGTCTTATTTTGGCTCGTTTTTAAGGAAACTCGGTTCGGCTCTAAATTTCGGAACTAAACCGATGCCATTGCGAAGATGACCAAATTTGTGACTCGTCGACGCAAGAATCGTCTCAATCCGATAAGCGATGAAGAAAATACGCGCGTTTGAATGGCGAGAAACGCCGATTCATCTGGTCCGACTGTGCAGAATTTTGTGAGTACCGCTCAATGAACTCGATAAAACCCCATCTTCGGCTCAAAATCTGAACGAGCATGTGTGACGAAGAAACGAAGCTAACAAAATTTCCGAGTAAATTCCGCCGGAATGGACTTCATACGATAAAAATCGAAGAAGTTATGAATTTTCAAACTCGGCGCGACATACTCGAAAACACCCTTTTTACCGAAACAACGCGACGATTCTTAAAATTCTGGGAATTTTCCGTGCATAATTGGCCCTCGGTCCGAACATATGAAATCTTGGTAATGATAGTACGGAGCTCCAGTTAAATTTTCAAGTGAATCCGACGAGCGGATTAGGAGATATGAATTTTCCGAGGTCCGAAACCTTACATTCAGCATTGTTTTTCACTACGAAACCTCAAGTAATTTGCAAATCTGGCAACCTTCCTCAAAGAATTGGCTTCCGAGCCGAACACGAAAGTTGTAGATATCGTCGAGACTGTTGGGACAACGCGGGAACTTAGCTCATATCACCTTCCAAATATGACTTGCGAATTTTCTCGTATTTCCACTGTTTAAACCATTTTTCACACCGTTCTTCTTAAACCCATGAAAACTCTTTATTATTTTTCTTCAATTTTTGAATGACGAAATAAACGTCATTATTAACTTATAGCTCAAATAAAGAGGGCAAATTTTTGGGTGCAACACTTGCCAATCAAAACAATGACCAACTGAGCTGCGCGCGCAGCTTGTTATACGTATGCCTCCATTTAATTATATTAAAAACAAACATTTGAAATTTATGAACAAAAAATGGCGCCAAGAACACATCCCCAATTCAAATTTGAAAATTCTGAAAACTGAATTGTTTGGATCAAGTAAGGGGTCTATTTCACTCGATTTTCCATAAGGAACATGATGGTGATCTTTAATTTCATTTATTTCCACTCTAAGGTCATCAATTTTCTGGAAATCGTGAAGAACCCTAATTCTGAAATTGATCATGAAATTGTGTATGTGCAAGATAAATAGCAATTGATTGAGGGTTAATGATCCTCATGTGTGCAGAAACAGAATGATATGTTCATATTTTATTTATGATGCATGGAGAATAGAGTTTTAAGTTTATGAGCACTTACCTTAAAAATGGCAAAACTGAGAATCGAATTCTGCAAATGAGGAGTTCCAGTTGTTGTTTCTTGATCTGGACAACATCAATGGACCTTATGGAGCATGTTTGAATGCTTGGAACAGTTTGAATTCACTTGAGCAAGGCCATGGAACCCGATCTGCAGAAGCTTCAAGTATGGATCGAGCTTGATGATTATGAGGTTACAGGTTGATGGTGAGTGTTTGGATAGTTCATATGAAGTATATGGATGGTGTTTGAAGTGTTAGTTTGGACAGAAATAGCCTGGAATTGATTTTGGCATGATAAGGCTTATTATGTGCATATATGAAAGTAAGGTAGTGATTTTGAGATTTGAGGTGTTTTGGGGTGTGTGAATGGATCAAACACATCCTATATGATGTTTATGAGATGTTAGAACCATCACTTTGGCCATAACTTCAATGGTTTGGAGGTTGAGTTTTCTACCTCTTTGAAAACTATGAAACTTGCAATTCAAGAAAGAAGAGAGAAAACCTATAATTGTGAGGTTTTGGTGTGAGTTTGAAGATGATTTGAACCTCTATTTATAGGCCAAGGATTCTGAATGCAAAGCTCTTGCAAGTTGATCAAGAAGTGATGATTTGGCTTAAGAGATAAAATGGAATCTTTCACATTAAATGCAAATGGTTAAAAGTGACTTAACCATGGTTATTTTGCCAAGCTTCTTATCGCTTTCCATTCTGATCTCAAATCAGAAAATATCTTCAATTATTGCATCTATGCATCATTACTTGGATCATTTGGCAAAATGGTTCATAACTTTGGCAAAATGACTTGAAATTTCAAGTGAAAAGTTCACTAATGTCAAAATTCAAAACCATGGCTACACTCCATATTTTTTCATGCTCTTGGACATTTTGGAAAGCTCATGTTACACACTTCAAAACCCTAGTTGAAAGTTTCTTCAAAACCTTTAAGGAAATGGGTGAAAAAGATCCATGAACTTTGAAGAAAATGAAGTTTTAAGTGAAATTTTCAAAAGATACCAACTTTGAAGCTCCATATCTCCTAAATGATTGATCTCTTGGAAAAAAATTATATGTGACAAAGTTGTTCATTGGATCAAAATCTACAACTTTCATGTTGGAAGTTGTTTTCAGTTTGTAGGTGAAATTTTGAGAAATTCCCTTCCAAAGTTTGGAAAAAACCATTGAAAAACACTTAGAATTTTTCTAAGTATGGAAAGTCAAACTTTTGACTTTTTGATTCTTGATTGATTTTCTTGATTTTCCTTGATCAAATGACTTCATATGTCATATATTAATGATTCAAAACTTCAAAAGTCATGGTTGACCAAAATTCCCCAAAAGTCAATGGTGATCTTGTACAGTTGACTTTTTCAGACGAATCGCGTTTCTGGAGATTTCCAATGAACCAGGCTATCCTCATCAAATGAATAGTATGAATGGATCATATTGAGGCATTAGAGGATATTGAGCCATGATTTGAGTTGTGGCACCATGTCCTGATTAAAAAGGCAGTTGTTCAGTGAATTAGGTCAAAAACCCTAATTGTCGACCTGATGAAATTGATGCTTGTGGATCTTGAATTGAGATGTAATTTCCATTGGATGTTGTCATAGGGATTATTTGAAGATGATTGAAACCTTTGATTGACTTCCTGGGGATTTTTAGGGTTTCCCAAATGTGATCCCTGATTTTAGTCCCTGATAGTTCAAAACCCTAATTCTGATGATTTGAAATTTCACTGTTGATCAATCCTTGTGTAGGAGATGTCTTGAGCCAATGGATTAGGTCAAAATGATGCCCTTGGGGTCTTGAGGTCATGTCCTTAGTCATTAGGTCAAACCCTGAGCAAAAGTCAGGAGTATGCTATCTTCAGTCAAAACCCTAATCTGGTTGATTCAAAGCCTTTGAGTTTGTTGAAGTGAATCTTTGAGGACCAAATGTTGATTGTTGATGAAGATGATTCATTTGAAATGAAGGGGGAACAAAACCCTAATTGATTGTTGCTTGTACTGATGAGTGATTTCTTGTTTAAATTCTGCTGAGTCACAAGTAACAAACACAGGCTATGCAATTTGTTAGAGATGCAAATGATGCATATGCAATGATATGAGGTGGTATCTTAGGTCAAAAATTGGGGTATGACAGATGCCCCTATTTAAGTTTCTTCAACCTGAGACATGAAGATTTAAAATCTTTGTTTTGATAGGGTGGAAGAGACTTAAATATCAGAAAACGCGAATTTTGGACCTAAGATACCAAAATTGCGGATGATGCAAGGATATCTTTACTGAGGGGATATCAAAAACTGACTCCACTGGGGACAAGGGATTGGGAAGGATGTCTCAATCCTTTTTAGGAAGAGAATCCATTTTTGCTTTTCGGGAAAGCAAATGTATGTGTTATACCCCAAAATTTGCCCACATATTTTTCAAGAAAACTCCAATCTGAAAATTAAGGGTCTCATATAATCATGGATTTTTATTTCAACAAATATCCTGACATATGAAATACTTAGTTTTTAATTTTTCTTATACAGTAATTTGGCTTGCAGTTGAATTTGTTCTTACGCAAACGCCAAATACTGTTTATTACTTCACACATGCTATTTATTTATTTACAGATAAATAGTACTGACACAATTGGTACAGAGTTAAAATCTTTTTGCAGGCGCAGAATCAGGAAACTCAGACTGTACTGGTAACAGTATATTAGTTATTTATTATGTCTGTGTTTTTCTAACAAGTCATGTAAATAAACTTTCATTTTTCACATAAAACAAAAACAAAAAAAAACAACAAAAAAGAAAATTAACTTTGACTGTTGATTTTTCACTTTTAACTGCTGTTTCAATACCGGGACAGTCAGTTGACAGCCAAACTGCTGGCAGTACAATTCACGGTGATTTGTACAATCAATCAAATCAATCATTCACAATTCAAATTTCCAAGATTTTTGTGTTAGAAGTCTTCTGAATATCACATGATTAGCAGAAACTCAACACTGCACAAAAATCAGGTACGCTTAACTGCCTCCTATACAGACAGTCCCTAATCAGGGTTTTTCTTGTTTTAACAGGAGCAACAAGTTTTGAGAGCTCAAATGGATTTCATATACATCCATACATCTCAAAGTACCATCATACAAATTTTCAAACTTCAATTCACTCAGACGCACCGTCAGCAGCTCAAACAGTCAACAGACGACCCGTTTGACCAGAAAAGTCAACTGACAGTCAAAAATGAAATTTTTTGTCAAAGTCCATATTTTGTCAAAGGATTCAACATTTGATCATTGGATGATCACAATTCATCAAGGAAAGATCAAAAATCAACAAAACCTTAAGATTCAAAATTAGGGTTTTTGCCTGAAAAGTCAACTCAACTTTGACTGATCATAACTCTCTCATCCTTCATCCAAAAAATGCCAACTAAAGCTCATTGGGAAGGAAATTCAATTATCTTTCAAATGCCATTGATCCCATGGTCATTGGATTCACCATTTGAAAAATATGATCAAAGACATTACAGGTCATTTTCAAAATCAACAAAAAGACACTTTTTTCAAAAGGACACACAAGGAGGACCAAAAATCATTTTGATATGAGACCAAAGACATTGGTTAGAGGACTCTTTGAGGTTTCCAAAAAGTGCAAGATCTCCTTCATATGACAAAAATTGAGGGATTTACACCTTGTTGAAGTTGGCTAAATTTTGGGAAAATGCATGAAATCAACATTGCTCAAAAATGTTTTTTTTCCAAAAGATGCCAAGTTTTTATGGTCCAAACATCTTTGCCATGTTACTATGGGCCTCCCACGACCAAGACAAAGCCCACATCTTTATTGGCCATTTTTTGCATAATTTTATCTTACTTTAAGATTAAAATTAAAAGGAAAATGCATGGATAATGGTTGCTTGGCCTCCAAGTATGACTCACTTCAAGGAATCTTCATTTTTTCTGCAAGAATTGAAGAGCAAGATAAGAGCATTGAATGGAGTCAAGCTTGGTCAACAATTCAAAGATTTTTAATATTTTAAAAATCAAACTTTCAACAAAGACAACAAAGCTTCTTAGCTTGAGTTCCAAGCAACTTTGGGCTATAAAAGAAGCATCATACTTCAGCAAAAGGGGGGACACACGAAATAGGGCAAGAGTATAGCAAGAAATATCACAAAAATTCTCAAAATTTGCATATACTTTGTAATTTTCAAATTCAAATTTCCAATCAATATCAATACCAATAAACACTTCTAATCATCTCCTCAAACATTATAGAGTAAGATTGAGCTCTAAATATAGACATATGAGAGTCGTATAAAGCACTTAAAGCTCTTCATGTACATATGAGTTTTATTTTCGTTTTTGTATATGCAACTAACTTCACTGCAAACTAACCACCCTAACATCCTTATGGGGACCTATATGTGTGATCTGGGCCTTAGCATGAGTGTTCCAACGTGAGGATCAGGCTCCACCATTAAAACGAGTCCATGAGTGTTTAAGCTTCATCTTCTTCGTATCCATAGCTAGGAGCTTCAAACCTTAAAACAAATGACATATTTGGATTCAGGACACTCTAATTAGTGGATCTGGGTCACTTGTTTCTATTGCTAACTCGTATTTTTTGCAGGTTCATAGGTTGTTAAAAAACTGGAATTTTAACGTCCAAATAGGGGAGGTTAAAAACCCCCGCTATTTGAAGCTGAAAACCTCACTTCTGGAGGTTGAAGACGACCACGCGTCCAAGCGTGGTTCGTCTGACTTTTCAGCGCGCCAAGGTGGCCCTTCCCTCAAATCTTATTCGCTGGTCAATCCAGCGTGGGCCCCTGCAAAGACTTTGAATCCCCTTGGATTCAGTGTACACCATCATACCATGCACCTACAAATCTGTGCCCTTGGATCAATCTCAAAGCCAATCCAACGCCTCACACATGCAAGCTCACCATGCTCCTTCATTAATTGCCACACCAGATCAGTATCCTTATATTTTTAATTTTATTTTCTATTTTTATTTTAGTTTCTTTGATAAATTAATTAAAAATAGTTAAAAACTTCCAAAAATTCCACAAAAAATATTTTAAACTTCTAAAATAATATATTATTTTATGAAACAAAAATATTTTATTTTTCTTCAAAATTTCAATATTTTTCATAATTAATTAGTATGTATTTGTATATTTGCTTATTAATTATTTTAATTAGTCAAAAAATCATAAAAAAAAATTGTTCTTTGTGTTAAATATTGTTTATATATCATAAACTAATTTTGTACATATTTAGGATAATTTTCTCTTTAAGTTTTAATTATTTGTGTAATTATTTGCATAATTATGTTTTGATTAACTTAAAATATCCAAAAACAAATTTCAAAAATTCCAAAAAAATTAGTTTTGTTCTAAAATCAATTAACAAACATTTTGTACATATTTTTTAAACTTATTTGCTAGGTTTAATCATATTTCCATCTTTTCTTTATTTTAAATTAATTAATAATGCATTAATTATATTTAAAATAAATCACAAAAATACAAAAATATGCCTTTTATTTCTTGCAATTTAAAATTCCTAGATAAATGTATAGGATGTCAAATTCATGTAAATAGGCTAGTTTACATTTCCCGCACAATCGATGTAATAGCGTAGATTTACTTTCTGCACTTTACATTTCCGCATTTTAATTTCCAGCACCCATATAAACTGCGTGTATGTCAAAGATAAAACTGAACCGTCAGATCACTAACTTCAAAGATAAATATCTGAATTCAATCACAATCACAATTGCACCTCCTAGGGTAACCCCTTTTCACTCTTTTCAAAATCAAAGTTACATTTCTACTGTTTCGAGTACAAAATCGAACCTTTTGTTTATATCCGACGAATGGATAGATTTTTAAAGGGAACAAGGATAAAGACCTCCTAACTCAGGGTAGACCTCCTAGTTTGCTTGCTCAAAATCAAAACAAACAAAATTCTCATACACTGTTGTTTTTTTAAAACGAATTTTCCAAAAGACAATATTTTGTATACATCCAAACACGGATCATTACAAAATTAACGATCTTTTCAAAACATCTTTCGAAAGATAAACAAGCATTTGTATATATCCGCACAAGGATCATTACAAATTCTATTTGCAAAGGTATTTCAAAAACACAGGTAAAGCATTCCGAATCAATTGAAAAGTAAAGCAAATGAGCTAAGCAAACTAAAGAGCCCATGGATAACCATGGATACAAAGGGTGCTAACACCTTCCCTTTGTATAACCTACCCCCTTACCCAGAATCTCTCAAAGGTCTTTTTTCTGTTTCTTTTATAAACCTTTCCTTCATTGGATAAAATAAAAGGTCGGTGGCGACTCTGTAAACTTTTTCAAAAGTGACGCGAAAGCGTCCGATCGACAAAAAAGAGTCAGTTCACGTATCCCACCCACGGAGGGGTATGGCCCGAAAGGACGGTCCACAGAACTGGCGACTCTGCTGGGGAATACAAATTCAAAATGTTTTCAAAAGGGGTTACCTTTAGAGTATAGATCATTTCGATGTTTTCAATTGTTTGATCTGATTGCTTTACTTTTCACAGGTTTGCTTGGGTACTTTGCTTGTGTGAAAGATTCTAACCCGAATCTCGAGATACCTTAAGTATATGACAATAGACCAAGGAAACTGTACGGCATGTACCGATACGGTTGATCTGGTAGTCATCGTTAGTGTGATACTTTGGTTTATACTGATGTCCCTTGAAAGCGATCAAGGAGTATATTAGGCTTCCGAAGTGTCATTAAACACTAATTTGTCTTAGAACCTTTTAGTTGAACTTGACTTGTGGCCTTTTAAGTGGCTAGCTTTGAAATTGATCGAAGTTAGTTATCCTCGAGGAATATTCTTGATCGGCCGTCCGAGCGCCGTATTGAGATGTTGTCTCCAAGGATCATAGAACCCGAATACTATTCTAGGACAGGTTTTCAACCAACTCAACTTCAGAGGGGAGGGTATCACCTATCAACCTCATGCAAGCCTTTAAACCTAAGGCTATTGTTTGATTTGTTTTTGTGTGCCACATGTTTGCATCATAAACACATCATTTTTCACTACACATTTCAAGGATCAAAGAGTTTACTTTTGTTTTTGCAGGTAATGGCTCCCGCCACCAGAGATTACATCCGAATCAATATCTCAACGGTGCCATCTGAACTCAAAGTCTTGGTAGCAGAATTCCCCAGGAATGCTCAATTCACTGAAAAGCATGGTCACCTACTCCATTTGGTTACCTCAAAGTTTGAAGAAGACATGATACGGGTCCTGTTCCAGTTCTTCGACCCTGAACATCATTGCTTCAC